>NC_063202.1:24771054-24778554 GCF_017589495.1 Alosa alosa
AATAAAAAGCATAAAGCCTAAAAGCCCCCTTTTGTTTCTCAAGCGGTTGCTGAAGTCCGACAGTCACCTGCTCTGAGAGGTAACTGGGCTGGTGTTTTTCAGGTCAGAGCAGTTTTGCTGAGACGTGCTACCTGTAAATATTCAGGCCAAAGGCCTAGGGATAACCACCGAAGCCTGACCATACAGTACACACACACACACCTGGGGAGCTGCTCAAGCGTTCTATTCTTCTCCGCTGAACCAAAAAAGGCAAGGCCAAGCCCCGGAACACAACCGTCTCTGCAGCACTCTATATTTATATACAATCAATAGAGGAACAGGAGCAACACAGCCCATTTTAGACTCCTTGAAATGCCAGACTGGCAGGAGTGTGTATGTGTGTGTGTGTGTGTGTGTGTGTGTGTGTGTGTGTGTGTGTGTGTGTGTGTGTGTGTGTGTGTTTGTGTGTGTGTGCGGGAAGGGCGGCCATGAGAGGCTCGGAGTGTGTGAACCTGTGAGAGCTAGTGCATGTGCCATGTTCTCACCCTGCTGCTGTGAATGTGTGGTGGGATGGTGGGATGGTGGGATGGTGGTGGCAACAAGCACATACTCATGCTGCCGTACATAAACACCATATGACCACACTGCTCAGCCAACAAGGAGCCCCAACCACCCCACCACACCTGCCCCAACCACCCCCGGGCCACACCTGCCCCTCACCGGCTCCACACCTGCCCCAACCACCCCACCACACCTGCCCCTCACCACCCCACCAAACCTGCCCCAACCACCCCACCACACCTGCCCCTCACCACCCCACCAAACCTGCCCCAACCACACCACCACACCTGCCCCCCCACCACACCTGCCCCTCACCACCCCACCACACCTGCCCCTCACTGGCTCCACACCTGCCCCAACCACCCCA
Source organism: Alosa alosa (assembly GCF_017589495.1). Taxonomy (NCBI): domain Eukaryota; kingdom Metazoa; phylum Chordata; class Actinopteri; order Clupeiformes; family Clupeidae; genus Alosa; species Alosa alosa. The sequence continues at coordinate 24,771,962 of NC_063202.1, forward strand.
CCACACCTGCCCCTCACCACCCCACCACACCTGCCCCAACCACCCCAGCACACCTGCCCCCATCACACCTGCCCCTCACCACTCCACCACACCTGCCCCTCACTGGCTCCACACCTGCCCCCTCACCACCCCACCACACCTGCCCCTCACCGGCTCCACACCTGCCCCAACCACCCCACCACACCTGCCCCTCACCACCCCACCAAACCTGCCCCAACCACCCCACCACACCTGCCCCTCACCACCCCACCAAACCTGCCCCAACCACACCACCACACCTGCCCCCATCACACCTGCCCCTCACCACTCCACCACACCTGCCCCTCACTGGCTCCACACCTGCCCCCACCACACCTGCCCCTCACCACCCCACCACACCTGCCCCTCACTGGCTCCACACCTGCCCAAACCACCCCACCACACCTGCCCCTCACCACCCCACCACACCTGCCCCAACCACCCCAGCACACCTGCCCCCATCACACCTGCCCCTCACCACTCCACCACACCTGCCCCTCACTGGCTCCACACCTGCCCCTCACCACCCCACCACACCTGCCCCTCACTGGCTCCACACCTGCCCCAACCACCCCACCACACCTGCTCCATCCACCCCACTACACCTGCCCCTCACCGGCTCCACACATACAAAAGCATGACGGAGAAGTAAACTCCACTCAGAAAAAAAGATTTCAAAATTATGAGGAAAATGTGTATTATTATAGCTTATCAATCAATGTTTCTTCATATGAAACTGTGAGACCAGCACTCATTTTAACCCTGAAAACTTCTTAAAATAACCCCTAAATCAGGGAGTCTAAACAGATTTCATGTGACAGAGAGAACAAAGGGCACCTCTAAAACTCTGGGGCTGTTTTCATCTTTGGTTGTTTTGGTCCCTTCACCTCAGTTCTCAGTCAAGAGCTCTCTTGAGAGAGTAACATTGATGCAGTCACTCGTTAATGCACTGGGAGATGGAGATGGCTGTTGTGTTTCAGTAATGCAATTACTCATCGCCTAACCTTTACAAAAATGTCTCCATCGAAAATGTCAGTTTAGTGTGGTCATGTTGTAAACGAGCTTCCGCCACCAGGCAAATCTGCTAGGCACAGTCCATCTTGCTGACTGAACTGATTTACACACAGAGGAAGCAAGAAGTGTTGCTCTTCATGAGATTATCAAAAGGTTTCAGGCCTACTAAATTTCCAAATGACTAGACATCTCCCGAATGTAACTTTTAGCATTCTCTAATACGATTTGATTGATTTTGATTTAATGGGCATTACAGATAAATTTTCCTCTGAAGAGGTTTTAATGGGGCACGATAAACCGAACAGGAGAGATGGGTTCCTGAGTCTGCTTCTGGATACAAGAGCTGCTGACGAACACTGCCCTCTAGAGGCAGAGGCTGGGAAAATAGATTGAAAACGGACCCGCTCTCTCATCACGGAAAGCTCACCTTCCACCCTTAAAATCTCGGTCGACCGGAGATTCTTTTGCATGAGGGGCATTTAAAGCTACGACTTTTGATCATATGTCCGGACAAATTATGGAAAAGCAGGGGGTTTGAATCTCACACTATTACCGCTTATCACGAAAAGGGGCAGTTTGGAGGGGAAAGAGCATAATTCGTCTTTTGTAACCTAGTAGCCTACTAATATGTAACCGTCTTCAATTCCACTCATTATCAGTGGCTCTGGATATCCCGGCTACCCAAGCAAGCTTACGCAGAAAAACGGAATATTTCGCACTGAATGTCCAAGCTATTCCAGTTCGAGATTTTACTGTTTTATCATTTAGGCTACATGCCTTTTTGAAGCGTCTACCAAAGCCAACTTCAGTTTTCTGATCCTGAAGATCAATAGAAGGTCTTAAATAAACAACAGTAAATGGAGCAAATTGGTCACTGTGAGTTGTTAGCCGTCGCTTAGTCGGTGGCCTGTCAAAGCTTGTTGCGCTGCCATTTTCGGAGACTACTTTTTAAATGCACACTTTATGTGTTCCTTGGGTAGACCAGGTACGGGGGAAGCAACATCGTTGATGCAATTCTCTTAAAAGCAGAAAAGTGTCGACAAATTCTCTGTGTGTGTGTGTGTGTGTGTGTGTGTGTGCGCGCGAGAGAGAGAGAGTGACACACACCTGTGAGACATTCACCCTTGAAGCCTTTCACACTTATTGCTTAGCAACCGTGCTTGACTCATTTCGGTGTGAATAGGCTTTGCTATGAATAAGTTATATCTCATAACGTAATTAAATCTAAGAAACACCTTAGCTTGGGATAAGATCAGGAAAGCAAACAGATAAATTCAGAAACCCAAGAGAAGTGTCCTGTTGTATGCATTCGCATCATTGATGATTATTAATCCACTGTGAATTTAGCATATTTATTTCTCCCTTTCCCTTTGCATATTTTAAAATCAGGAAATTGTCTGTCAGTCATATATAATAGGTGTATCTATGCTGGGGTGCGGGTTCAAACGCGGTTTTGCGCCGTGCCGACCGCGCGCCTCGAAAAGAGGAACGTTCACATTTTGGCACTCTGAATCTGGTTTGAATAGAAGGTAAGTGTATGTTTTAGAAAAGTAAAAACTTACAACAATTGGTGACAGCGAAACTGTTTGCTACTTCCAGATTGTCAATGTGGGGCGTCAGTCTGAATTCGGGGGTAACATATTGAACCATCCCTATCCGAAAAGCACTGTACTCCTGATCCGCGCCCCTTGGGAAAAGACCCCCTGGAACAAAAAGAAAAAAAAAACTTAATCACATATGCATTTAATGACAAATAGCCTCCTCAGTAAATATTAAGACATTTCCTATTTTAAATGATTGTGTGTATATTATAAATGTAAATTTGTACTTTCTTTACACGATTTCATAGAGCTTTTTCGTGTGAAATGAGTACCATACATACCTATCTGCACACTCTGGGACCCTCCGGCCGTTAAGCCCCAGAAGAGAGGCAGAAACAAAGAACGAAAACTCATAATCGTGTGCATCTCCACAAAAAGAAAGCACCTGGATACATCCACCGAATCGGTAGAATATTCCTTGTCCGCTCTGAGCCACAGTCAATATTAGATCCGACACATGTTAGAGACGGGCGGTTCAGGGGTGGGGAAGCGCGTTTTCTGCAGGTGGTTACTCGGAGGAAAGCTCCGAGTCCTGGTGCCAGTAGCTGGGTCTAATGCCAATGGATCGTCTTTTCCCCCACCTCCTTCGCCCTCTTCTGAGTTGCAACCTTTGTGAACGCTCGGAAACACTAGACGTCTCCTTACTGCTCGCACCAGATCCCCCCCTAGCCAGCCCCGAGCCAATGATGTGTGGAGCCGAAAAGGCACGAGCGAAGCCGAGCCGCGCCTCAATGAAGTCCACATATAATCGAATGTCGAGGGTTCGCCAGTAGCATTTTCATTAGTGGAGAAATCAGTGCGTTCATTTATTAAAAAGTTATCATTTTTGAGCTCATCACCAGTAGCCTATCACCAGATACAAGTTGAGATAGGAAGTAGATTAGATTTTGAAGTATCAGAACATAACAGTAGGCCTATCAGATATACATTTGTGTTGATTAGGCAATGGTTGTTATTAGCCTATTATTAGTAGTATTAGTAGCAGTAGTAGGCCTAGTAGTAGTAGGTCTAAACATGTTTACAGTTTCTTACAGCAGGAAAAAGGCAATTGCAAAGTTTCAGCTTCAGTGCATGTTTGCCCATAACATTAACAAGCGAATAATAGGACTATAATAAAATGAAATACATAAATAAATGAATGAATGAGTGAATATTACCCACAAACAAATCAACCAGCACGTTGCATAGAAACCAGACAAGGCGGTAGGCTACCTTTTAAAAAAAAAGCAACGAGCAATGCATTCATACATCACTCATTGCAAAGTTCGTATTAGCCGCGTAGCCTACTGCCTTTTCCAGACTGTAAAGAACCTGCTCTTGTTTGACCACAACAACCCTTTTGTTCACAACAAACTGACCACAAAAGATTAAACATTTTGTCCAAAATGTCATAGGCCTAGATAACACGGAGGCATACGCGCTTTTAATTTTGTCAGTAGCCAGGTAGTATAGATCTCGTGATCTCATACAGTGTAGGCAGGGTCGGACTGGGAGCAAAATTCGGCCCTGGCAATTTTCTCCTGGATCGGCCCACCACTGGACCGACGACACCCCAATAATAAATAAATAAATAAATAAAATAAAAAATACTTCATAAACTGAACCCAAACATTTAGATTTGTTGGACCTATTCCTAATCACAATAAAACGGGGGTCCGGGGGTCTCTCTCTTTAAAGTGATTTGAGAGGGACAGGATTCAGGGATAGGCTACTAAAGACAGGCTTATCTTCTGTGTGTCTCACGTCATGTTACCCCATGCATTAAACCAGGGGTTCTCAAACTTTTGTGGGCTGGAGACCCCTCATGGAGTGGAAAATTCTCCAAGGACCCCTCAAAATCGCAACACATAAAACTTAGTAGTATTTTTTTTTATGTTGACAGAACCGCACTATAGCCTACATGATGCAGTAAATGGAAGCTCTTGGTTGCGCGTGCAACTAACGTCTATAAAAACAATATATTTATGGAATAAAACGAGACCTCTGATTGCTGTTTACGGTTAAACTGCGATAATGTGAACACCAGCCAGCGGAGGGCACTTACACAGCCTAGGCTACCATGCACTCGTCTCGAACTAGCGGCTGCTTGGACAAATCCACTTGAGGGGTGGGGCAGGGCGGCGCGATATAACACACACTGAACCTGTCATGAAGAGGCCAAAATGATTGACCTGTCACCCCCCAAGCCAAATGGATGCAACTGCATTTATAGGCTAGGCCTAGGCTACGTACGACTGGCTGCAAATAGGCTAAATAACTTTTTTAAAAAAGAAAAATCCCGGAGGTCACCGGCCTACATGTGGACCGGCCCACCGGGCATTTGCCCGGTTGTACAGATTACCAGTCCGAGCCTGAGTGTAGGTGATGGGTATGTACATGGAATCCCATTGCAGAGCCAGGCAGTCAGCACCGATAGACCTGTGGTGATTTCTTAATCGTTGCGTCTGCTGCAACAATTAGCTTCCATTATAATCAATGGAAGTAGCTACACCAGACGTGACAGTGGGGCGTACGTTCGAAAAAAATAGATCATTCATCTAAAATGGATTTTACGCGTCGCGAACGGAACGCTTCAGTTACGCGCCTGGTGTAGCTCATACCTTACGGTGTAGAATGTGTAGATGACCATTGCAAAGCCAGGCAGGCTCAGCACCATGGACAGGGCCCGTTACTTTCCATTGCTCCAACTGGATCATCGTTACCATGGCTACTGTCACGTTGCAATGTTGTGTCTGGCATTTACCGGGTTAACTGTTGAATGTTTTGGGGGGTAAATAAATATAGATAGGCTATAAGCTACACGTTTCTGGGTGAGGAAAGGGAAGAGAGTGTGGTGTAGATAGATGTTGGTAGCCAGCTTGTTTTCCTGGTGGAGGTTGGGTGGGAGGGAGCCTATCGGTCTCTTTATTTCTTTTCTTTTTTTCGAACACAACCGTTTCCTTTCATGGGCTATTTACATTTCCAGCGCGGCTGTGTTTAGTGCACATTAAAAGCCTCGCAGAGGGAGATGGCATTTTCACAGGGCTTTCTGCATTTTTATGAACAGAATGCCCACGGGACTTTAGACTCCATGTGGCATTTGCAGGGTATGTTTTGCATCTTATTGCATATATCCATCACATCCTAACAGGCGGAGCAGCCTGTTAGGATGTGATGCCAGCACACTTTTGGTTCACCATATTGGTACCTTTACTTTTAAGCCAAGTTCATACAGTGCCACAGGATGAAAGTTTTCCTGATTGATATGCATGGATTGAAAGGAAATGGGGTTAATCTGTGGGGAATTCAGGAGTTGTGTTTTCTAAAAGTGAGTGAGTCAATGGTGGAATCAGAGGAGACTGTTTCTCAGGGGTTCGGTGGCGACCTCTTGCAATGTGTGTGTGTGTGTGTGTGGGGGGGGTAGCGTGGCTCTGTCCTCAGAGCTTTGTGCTGTGGTACACCACAGGTCAGGTGTGTGTGTGCGTGTGTAGTAGGGTTGCATGTGTGCCTGCACTTCTTCAGTCAAATGGTTTTCTGTGATGAACGGCAACATTGCATAATTCAGCTGCATCACTTGTGTTTCTGTCTCTGTGTGTGTGTGTACTTACTTTGCTCCAGAGGTTGTGTGCCTGATGACTTGTGAAATTCCTCTGCTATTTACTAAATATTCATCACCCTCTACCCTAATTGCATCCTTGCTTGCCACCCACATGCCTGGTGCGTGTGTGCCTGATGTGTGTGGGGGGGGCTGGGGGCTACTAATGGCATTGGGTTTCCCACACGTAGCATATTCCCACATCTCATGCCAACAGAGAGCTTTCCTTGGTCCTGTTAGACTGAGCGCATGGGCACGGCACCGTAGCACTGTGGGATCACCCAGATCAGGAACCCAGGCGTTTGTGTGGGATGAGCTGACTACATTTGCCCTTTACTCCTTTTAGGCAAGTTCCTCCACTCAGTGGCCATATTGCACTTTTGTCG
>NC_063202.1:24783554-24796054 GCF_017589495.1 Alosa alosa
AGAAAAAAAAGACATTTACTTCCAGTTGTCCTCAACAATGGGTAATAAGAAATATCTCTATGATATGAAAATAGATTAAACCTAGCATTACAAGCCATCCTCAGAAAGGAATAGGCCAACAAAAACGGGAAAGGGAATTTCACGAAAGAAAGAGCAGTATATGACAGCAGTGCATGATTTGTACAGTGAAGGAGTAAATCATAAAACAACACTGATACCCATGCAGAAAAAAATGATAATGACCATGACAACGAAGGCCCAATTTTCAGATGGGGGTGGGTAGTCAGCGCCCTACAGGCTCTGGGTGTAGTATGGCTCTGGGTGTAAATGGCTCTGGGTGTATATGGCTCTGGGTGTAGTACTATTCAAATTTCCCTTATTGTGACATCTCAATAAGGGAGATTTCTGACTAGCTCACAGAAGCGCATAGTTTCCGACTAAACTCAACGCACGGTTTTGTTTCGGGAGTGTTTATCGGGATTGTTTGTAGAAGCATCAGAGACCCAAATGGAAGCACAAAAGCACAGACAAAGCGTAATGCTATAATATGGCCCCTAAAAATTGTAAATTGTATTATTCTCTGTTTTCTTGCCTCAGTGTATGAAATGCGCTATATACTGTATGCCATTTTCTCCTCCTCACTGCATCTCCAGCTGATTGAGGGAGAGGAGAGCTAATGGCCAACTGCAGCATTCCGAAAAGCTGCCATGACATTCCAGAAGTTTCCCCAGCATGCAATAAGTTTCTAACCGGCTCTCTCCGGGCTGCTGAGGTGACCCTGTAAAAACCATTAGGCTCCTCTGCATGGCTCACTGTGAAGTGCAAATGAGAAGTAAATTTGGGGTGAAATGATTCTCCACCTCTTCCACCAACAACACCCCCCACACACACACACACACACACACCATCTCCAAACCAACTGGATCCCTGCTCTGCCTGGCTCCACTGCTGTTTCTGAGAATGAGCAGCTTTTCCGAGCGCCTCTGCCTTCCACCCTCTCTCTCTCTCTCTCTCTCTCTCTCTCTCTCTCTCTCTCTCTGTTGGCTCGCACCGCTGACATTTCAACCCGGCGGTCAGTTGCCTCTTCCCCCCGTGAGCGCTCAGCTTCCATTAGCTGCCAGACGGCATGATGGAGGCTGGAGCTGGTTAACCAGCGGGGTCTTGTGGGGAGGGGGGAGGGCAGATGCTTTACCCCCAGCAGGGGGCCTTGCTGATAGGAGACAATGTGAGCAGGGGCTGCAGGGGGACCAGCGGGAGAGGAACGACGTCTGGCCGTCATCCAGCATTAAAGTCCGGTACCCTTGGACTGGTATTGAAAGTTTGAGCAGTGGGAGTGGACTGTTTGCTGGACCTTAATTGGTCTCTCTCTCTTTTTCTCTCTCCTCTCTCTGTGTGTCTATATCCTCAATCCTCATCATTCCCTCTCCCTACATCCTGTTTGTCTCCTATCGTATTCAATCTCTCTCTCTCTATCTCTCCGTCCTCTTTGTCTCCTATCATACTCAATATCTCTCTCTCTCTCTCTCTCTCTCTCTTTCTCTCTCTCTCTCCATCCTGTTTGTCTCCTGTCATTTGATTTTGGCCCTGACTCAGTCAGGTTGTGCTACAGCTTTCCATTGCTGATATAGTCAGATGTGAAGTGGTGTATCATACGACATTGGTCCTTGTTGGTGTGTGTGTGTGTGTGTGACAAATGGAAGGAAAGGCACTACCCACAGCTCTGGTTAAATGCTTCATAAACACCCGTGTAGCACATTACCATTGATCAAGAGCAGTGCAATCATCAGCTGGGGTTATGTGTACAGGGTGATATACTTAGTGATATATGTATTCTTTTCAGTAACAGATGAGTAGCCTGACAGCCTGTTCATACCCCTGGCTTGTGCTGAAGTGAGGGGGATTTGTCTGATTAGCCATTAGCAGGGCCCCCAAACGGAGACAAATGCTGTGTCGGGAGGGGAAGGGGATTCAGTTATCGCATGTGCTGCTGGCTTCCCACCGCGGGTGATGAACGGCCCCCTCTCCATCCATCTCTTCAGCAGCCACCAGAGCATCCTGGATCAATCTTAGTTTCTCTCACGCAGGCAGCAAGTGGCAGGACCAGCATGGAGGCACAGACTCCTCTAGAGGGCACTAGAGAGCAGCACGACAGCCGAGCTCAGGGGCTTTGGACTTGCAAGAGCTTTATTGGAGAAATGTTGCTGAAACAGCTGAGGATGTTCAATTAACAATAAAACAGCGGCAAATTGTAATGTAATGTGCCATTATACTGCTGTGGTAAAGAGCTTAGATACGCTATAATTATTTAGCTATGAGGTCATCATTTTAATGAGCAGTTGCTGATTACTTTGCTGCTATCGTTTTGTTATAAAATTATAAAATTATATTGCTGTTGTTGCAGCCACTGTTCCCAACCCAAACATGGGTCTCCTAGGAAACAGAACACTCCAAGAGGCTGAAGAATTCATGCCTCTTTGTTGCCATGACAGCAAGTTTGCACAAGAAAGCCAGAAAGCGAGACTCAAAGGAAGGCTCTCTCCCCAGTGCTAGCCTTTCCAGTCGCAAACAACTTATACACCCAATCAATCACTTGGTTCTGTTTTGAAGCAAACATGTATCTCATCAGATTTAGAATATTGTGATACTGTAAGTAGGCCTTGACCTTGAGCCCTTGAAATGTTACAGCTGAATTACAGCACACTTCAGTTTGATAAAACACACAAAGTAGGCTACAGCAGAAATATTACAGTATATTGCCATCTGTGTGTGTGTCTTTATATGCTGTGTATGAACCTGTATATTATGTTTGTCTATAACAAACACACACACACACTCACACATACACACACATAGCTTGCTGGGGACCAAGCACCATTCTACTAGGATGTCTAGGACTTAGTTAATGTAGCCTACACAACCTAATCATTTCAACATTTTGAACAAACAAAACTACAGTTTCAGTATCCCTGTTAAAATGTGTATGTTCTCAACATTTTAACCACAATGGAAGGGGGCTTTGGCATTGTGATCATCAATAGAACATTTCTCAGTCTGAAATTGGTGTTACAATCACACCATAAACAAACTGGACAGGACTTCATGTTGAAAACAGACATGACATAAATATGTTGAAGTCAAGCTTGCGGATCTCAATACAAAAATAGCAATCACACAACTGCACAAGGCAAGCATTTGCAATAGGCATCCTTTTTTATTGAGATAAATATAGAAGTTCACATTGTGAGTATAAATGCATAGAAATATACACAACATGGCTTGGATTGGATGGCATTTCATCAGCGTGTTGTTTTATTTATCGTAAGGAGAAAGCCACAGAGAGAGATAGAGACGTGATGGCAGGAGTGAGAAGGCTTTAGGTCTTCTTGGCCCTGTAAACTCTACAAACACAGCGGAGAGGTCTGGATTTGCTCGGTCGGTGGCTGGCTGGCTCGCCAAAAGGCACCGGAGCATAGGAGGGTCTGGCAGGAGGGCGGCTGACCGGAGCATACGCATGTCTGACAGGAGGGGAGCTGACCAGATCATACGCATGTTTGACAGGAGGGGAGCTGACCAGATCATACGCATGTCTGGCAGGAGGGGAGCTGGACGTGGGAGATCATCAAAAGACACAGTTCTAAAGTGGCAGTGAGTGACACCATCCCTCAGGACTACAACATCAACCCCATTCAAGTCAGGTACAGGAGCCGAACCAAATAGAATAGAATACAAATGCCCCCCAAGCCCCTTTAGCATCTCATATAGCATTTAATAATGTCTTCTCATATATAATTTAATATTTCCTAGCATGCATGATAATAATATAATGTTTGATTTGTTTTTTTAATATGTTGTGCTAATGTGAACAAAATAGCAAAACATATATTTATATATAGCATATTTAATTTATTTCCTATCTGCAAATAATTTATTTTCAAGCTCCCCAAACCATAATATTTAGAGGCTAGCATGATTTCATGCCATGTATTTACAAAACCAAAGCACTGTTGCAGCATTAGCTCTTGTACGTGATGAGTTTTAGTTGGTTCTCTCTAAGTGCACAAGTGGAAGAGAAGAACTGCACTCATTTTGATGCCAAAGGGACAGAATGGCTTTGAATGGAAGACAGGAAGAGAGAGAAAAGATTAAGAAGAGAAAGAGCAAGAGAGAAAGAGAGAGCATGTGTATATCTGAGCATGTGTGAAGTTTGTGTCTAGGTCTAACTGTGTGTATGTCTGCATCTACTCATGTCCACATCTAAGAGTGTGTAAATGCATGTAAATATGCGTGTGTACATGTTCATGGACATTTCACAGTGCCAAACAGACACAGGGTTTGGTGTGTGTGTGTGTGTGTGTGCTGCTCACAGATACACAGACCAGTAGATGACGTTAAAGAAGAGGAAAGTGAAAGGGAAGAGAGCTCGGGCGTAGAGGTCGACGCGTTTGGCAGCGGAGGGGATGACCGGTTTCGGCGGCGGCGGCTTCTTGTTGTTCTTGGTGGCCGTCTTGCCATGGCCACCGGCCGTCTCGATGGGCTTGCCGTAGCAGTCAAAGTTCGAGAGCTCAAAGTCGCGGGGTAGTGACCCCACGATGCTGAAGTCATTGGTGCGCAGGTCAGACTTGGAGGTGCAGACCTTCTTACACCTGGTCTCTGTCACCTGGGAGAGAGAGAGACAGAAAGAGAGAGAGAGTGTGGTCAGTTCTAAAGACAAGTGTAAACAATCAGCAATATGCATTGTGATCCAATCACAATTCACTTGCAGGGGTGGTCTGAGACACATTTGACCACATATCTTTTGCAGTGTAAATGCTAATGTGGTCTAATGCGTCGCGGGTAATGGGAGTTCTAATGATTGTGACGTTGGCAGCAACAGAATCTGGTCAGCAGACAGACAGCAGACAGTGGTCAGACATGTCTCTAGCTGTACACCTTGGACACATGTGTAAACAGCAATTTGTGTCGGCTAACCACTTGTGATCGCACTCAAGACACATTCTAAATACAAAAGTAAACAGGCCCATATTTCTCCCATCCTCTCTAAACCAGCTGATTCAAATTAGCACAGATGAGCTAATTAATAAAAACAGCTGTTTGAAGTGCACAAAGTGCATCTTGTGCTAATTTACCGTAGTAAGCATATTTGTACACAATCCTTGTACTGTAGTTTTCTAACCTATACAAGGTGTTTCCAAACAAATCTCTGATTTTGTTTTATGGGATCTTCTGTCATCCAGGCAAAATATATCTAGGATATGAGGACAAAATGAGGACAAAAAGTCCAAACATGAACCTTCTCTGTTATAGCCTAACTTACTCTCAGAGTTGGATAACCCACTACACCCCATAGGAAAGCAACATTTGAAACAAAATCTCACCAGTTTCTCCCAGGGCACTGTTAGGTGAAATAAGGTGAGATAAGAATACTGTAGATTAGGAAGAAAAAAGAGTATTTTAAAATTTTAAGTAGAGCTTTTTTTGTTGTCTGGATAAATTACACTTGCGGCAAGTTTTATTTGTAAGTGATTCGATTGTAGGCTATTTGTGTGTCCAGACATCACCAGCCTAGCATTGGTTGCTGTGGCAACAACGTAGGTGACTCACTGTTTCAGAATGTTCAAAGAGGACAGTATATAGATGCAATGAATTGATCAATCAGTTCAGTACTCTTCAGAGCTTCAGCACTAGTGTAAGCATAGTTTCTAGCATTCTCCTCTCTCTGACGTCGCGTGTCACATTGCGAATGACCCAAAACATTTTGAAAACTTTTCCAATCCGACTTGAGAAGCCTGAACAGCTGGACTGAGACAGATCTGTAGAAATCCTACTGGAACAGAACGGCAGAAATCGGATTTCATTTCATGTGCAATCTGTCAATCTGGATACAGTCTGGATTTGCCAAAACCTGGGATTAGGACTGGCAGTCTGAACAAGGCACTGAACAAAGATAACACCTCTACACTGACATAATATGAGAGGGGATTTGTTACAACCCACAGAATCGCTTCCAGAAAAGAAACAGTTTGCTTTGTTAAAGGCACAAAAGAGTGAAACTATGTGTCTTCATTAACATGGTATGAGTGGTAACACTGGTTAGAGTGAAACGATGTGTCTTCATTAACATGGCATAAGTGGAGACCTGGACGCTGTGGTGTTGGACGCTGTAGTGTTGTGGTGCTGTGGTGTTGGACGCTGTGGTGTTGGACGCTGTAGTGTTGTGGTGCTGTGGTGTTGTGGTGTTGGACGCTGTGGTGTTGTGGTGTTGTGGTGTTGGACGCTGTGGTGTTGGACGCTGTAGTGTTGTGGTTCTGTGGTGTTGTGGTGCTGTGGTGTTGTGGTGTTGTGGTTTTGGACGCTGTGGTGTTGTTGGGCAGTGTGGTGCTGGACGCTGTAGTGTTGTGATGTTGGGCGGTGTGGTGCTGGACGCTGTAGTGTTGTGGTGCTGTGGTGAAGTACACGTGGTGAGCTCTGGTGGACGGAGTTGAGCTGTGTAGTGTTGTGGTGCTGTGGTGAAGTACACGTGGTGAGCTCTGGTGGACGGAGCTGGAGCTGTCCCAGACCCTTCGGGATCAGGACATTGTTCAGATGGATGGCGCCCGACCCAGTTCTGCCACCATGCAGGACCGGATAAGCCCCGGTCCAGGAAGCAGACATGATCTGGAGGGGACCCGGGGACCCAAAGCCGCTTAGACAGCCAGCAGGACGCAGGTGGACAGAGAGAAGCAGCAGCATCTCTCTGTCTCCTCTCTGTCTCACTCAATCACTCTCTCTTTCTCTCCTTCTCTCTCTTTCTCACTCCATCTCTCTCTCACCATCTGTCTTTGACTCAGTGGTTGCTCCTAGTTGTCTCTCTCTCTCCTTCTCTCTGTCTCACTTCATCTCTCTCTCTCCTTCTCTCTCTGACTCACTCCATCACTCTCTCTCTCCTCTCTGACTCACTCTCTCTCTCCTCTCTCTGGAATGAGAATGGATAGAAGAAACTATGTGAGAGGACGAGGATGAGTGCATATGCGAGGTGGGGGACGAGGAGGAAGGGGAGGAGGGCAAGAAAGAGGATTTTTATTGGACACTTTACAGTGCATTGTAGGCTGTATACTGTACAATATTGTAAACAAATCGTATGGCCCTGAACATTGTGCTTTTATCTGTTTACAGTACTGACTGCTCAATAGATTTGGACTGGTTGCAAGTTCATATCAACAAAAAACAAGAATCAAAGGACAAGTTTGCGAGATGAAGTACTGTATAAATAGGGGTACAAGGAGGAGGAAGAACAAAAAAATGCAAAGAGCATAGCAAAGTACTTAATGTTTTTGTTCATCAAAAGACAATGACGGAAAAATATGAAATTTGTTTTGAGATTAAAAATGTACTTCTCCCTGAGAACTATATGTTTTGAAAAATGTGTTTTCTATTTTCTGGTGAATTGTTCACAGGTAAATCTGTTTTGAGGCAAAAGTTTGATTTTGTAAATAGTGCTTGAAGCTAAGGATTTGTGTTTAATATTTTAAGAAAATGGAGCAAGGTTTCAGAAATTGTGTTTTAGCAATTGAAAAAAACAAAATTGATTCCATAGGCATGGTCTTATCCATTTGCAAAGCAGGACGGCAGCTTTTAGACTGCAGTTCATAAAGAGACTCTTGGCGGGGCCCACGGATGTGGCATGGAGTCTTGTGAGCTGCTCAATCCTAAGAACTTTCAAAGGTTTGGGGATGGACAAGTCCCTTTTCTTGATGGCATCTCATGGAGTGGGTGTTTCTGGTTTGCCCCCTTTCTACCGGAGTCTTTTCAGAATCTGGGGCCTGTTCAATGTGCAAAGGCAGGGGTCAGTATAACTCCCTATACTGGCTTTTGCAAGAGCCTGTGATTGGGGGTGCGCGTTTGGACGTTTCCTCAGATGGATTACCTGCAATCCAGGGGCGGAGCTTGAGGGGCTGCGGGGGGTGCGGCACGCCCCCGGCCGGGAACCCGCAGGGGCCCGGTGCGAGGGCGCCCCTCCCCCACCTCCGGGTAAGGTGGGACGGGCCTCTCCACGGCACAAGGCGGAGGAGCTAAGATCATGCAAAGCGGTTTCTTTTCAATCATTTTCATCAGAGTGGGACGTATTAGGCTTATAGGTTGCCCCAGTCAGGACGAGTTATGACTCACGGTTGCTGAAAAGTTTTGAAATTTACTTTGATGATTTAGTAGGTGTAAAATATTGAATAAAATGTTCTGCTGTATGACTGGCTTTATTTTAACTCTCATATTGAACGTGCAAATTTACAAAATTGGATCAACGATATTGTCTCCTACGTCAATGAGAGAATACTTAGGCTACATGATTTTGGTTTCGATTTTCTAATTGGAGTAAGTCTTTGTGACAACACGTCATGATACATTTGATAATGTTTGATCGTTGTTTTGGTATGAAGCATCTTGTACGTAGCCTAATGAATGCGCTCTAGAAAGTGAAAGTAGCCTCTAGGCCAGGGGTGGGCAAACTTTTTGGCTCAAGGGCCACATTGGGTTTTGAAAACTGTCCGGCGGGCGCACAACAACCACCCCCCCCACCCCCCGACACACACACAAAAAAAATACATTTTTTATAGCCTATAATTTAGTATGAAACGTATTTGTTTTAAAATATGAATTGCTTAAAAATGCTGCTAATTTTATGCTGTTTAACAAATGTATAAATTGTGCACTGTCGCTTTAAGACAGTCGCTTTAATTCACGGTTATTTCTCAATGATCTTCTGCCTGCTCCGCTATGGCTAGTGCTGTACCTACAGCTGGGCCCTCTCACAGTTTTTAAATGGTCAGTAGTGGGAACTACTGTTGCCTTCATGATTTCCTTTTAAAACTTTCTTATAAAAAGGAGATATCAATTATCAACAATGACAAGCCAGATGGAACCTGCGGCTCTCTCTCCCTCGCGTGAGTGCAGACGCGTTCCCAATTAAATGGATCGCATAATGTTCACGTTAGATCTGCTGCAAAGGAGATAACTAAGAGTTAACTTAGTTTAACATGTTCTCATAATGTTCTCTAAGGAGAGTGAAAAGCAGTTTGCAGTAAAGCTAACCAACGTCGTCTCTATCGCAGGAAAAAAATAGGAAGCAGCCTGATAACCAAATGAAATGCTCGGCGGGCCGGATGAAAGTGCTTGGCGGGCCGGATCCGGCCCGCGGGCCGCAGTTTGCCCACCCCTGCTCTAGGCCTAGGCCTATATGCGCTCTGTGTCTGAGCTGTCTGTGCACGTCCGCAATTGATTACGTTTCTCAAATGGATCAATCATCAATCAATCCCATGGTATTTTTTGCCCTAAAATGCATGAAACATGCAAGTTCAAAATCCCGCCGGTAGCCACGTTACATCTCCGTTTCATACTTGCCTGGCTACTAGCCTACAATAAATTGAACGAACTCAACTGACAACAGGTATATCTACTGATTCGGTCATTGAGACTACAGAATACAGACTACAGAATACAGTACAACAAACTTTCTGTCTTTCTGAAGTTTATTTTTGTATTCCGGGGTACAGTAGCCTAATTGCATAATGCCTTGACAATAGTTTTTCTAACCGGCTTGCTGTTTAAACTGACTGCGCCGCTCTGAGCTTTCCTGCCAGGTTTATGACGTAAACCGCATCTCGGCTCTGGCATTGCCTAAACTCATCGTGTGGGAAATCAGATTATCTGTCAGTATTGGGCTTTGAAAGTAAGGGATATTTGCTCAATAATAGTAGGCTACATTTTGTAACATTTATAGAGAAACCGAGGGGAAGAATCGTTGGAAATTGAAAACACAAAAAAAGATTCGGGGCTTTTGAAAATAGATTCGGGGCTTGAGCCCCCGAAACCACCCCCTCACTCCGCCAATGCAACCACCCAGCAGTAACTTCTGCATTCAGTGAGATTTGCACCGCCCTAATTTTATTGTTGACTCTTCCCGTCACCGTTGCAACCTCTGAGCGCTCATTCTCAAAGTTAAAGATCATTAAAACCCACCATAGAGAATGAGAGAGCAAAGAAAATGGACATACACAGAGCATCGTGGACGAGTTGGCGGAGCGCAAGGCTCGTCGTATGCCCTTCAAATAGTGCTGCGTATTTATTGTTGTTTTATTATTAGGGGTCATGTAGCCTAATGTTTTTGTTGTTGTTCTCTTCGTTACACTTCATGTACGGTCGATGGACTTCAGAATTACATAGTTGCTCTCGGT
Organism: Alosa alosa; assembly: GCF_017589495.1. NCBI lineage: Eukaryota > Metazoa > Chordata > Actinopteri > Clupeiformes > Clupeidae > Alosa > Alosa alosa. The sequence continues at coordinate 24,793,760 of NC_063202.1, forward strand.
GGCGCTGACGCTTGTAAGACCCGCTGTTGCGGGCATGTGTAGCCTATGTTGTAAAATTATGTTATGATGAGTTTAATAAAGGGCCCGGTCATGTGCCCCGCCCCGGGCCGGCTCTGACTTGTTCCGCCACTGCTGCAATCGAGACAATCCTGATGAGCATGATTTCTTTGGCTTGTGCTCTCACCCAATTTGGAGGAGAGTGCATTTGTTTTCTTCATCCAAGGAGGCGATATCACTTTTTTATGTTGTTACTGGGAAGCAGTTATATCATGCTTGTGTGAAAGTGTTTAACAAAATATGCGACACTGTTCTTGAACTGAGCCCAGATATAAGACCAGAATGAAGAGCACTTTATAAACCACCATTAGCCAAAAGAGTGGGTGATTTACAGTGGAGAATACTTCATGGGGCTGTGGCTGTCAATTCTTTTGTTTCAGTTTTAAATCCAAGTGTTGGTCAGGAATGTAGTTTTTGTTTTCAAAGAGAAACAATTTTTCATGCGTTCTCACTGTGTGTTAGACTGAGGCCTTTGTTCCTTATTCTGCAGCACTTGTTTAGTGGATATGGTGCAGAGTTCTCCACTGAGGTTTTTATTCTTGGTTTTAAGTACACAAGACACAGACAGAATGAATGCAAATTACTGAACTTATTTTAGGGCAGGCCAAGATGGCCATCTATGTCAGCCGGAGAAATAATGTGGATCAAATGCCTGGCGATGATGTTACAGTCTTTTCAGCTTTAGTCAAAGCTAGAGTATTGGTTGACTTCCATTTTTATGAGATGATGCAGGACCTTGAGACTTTTGTAGACTTATGGTGTTGTAAACGAGTGTTGTGTACAGTCAAAGTTGCACTTTGAACATCTGTAGATGTGTTTATTATAGTTTATAGTTTATATAAGTTTATTATAGTAAACTGTTTATTATAGTTTATAGTTTATATAAGTACAATTTAAAATCTCTCTCCTTCTCTCTCTGTCTCACTCCATCTCTCTCTCTCCTTCTCTCTGTCTCACTCCATCTCTCTCTCCTCCTCTCTCTCGTCTCCCTCACCTCAATCTGTCTCTCTCCATCTTTCTATGACTTTTCTTTCTTTTTCTTCCTCTCCGTCTGTCCCTTGTCTGTCTCCTTTGTTTATGTGTATCTCTCCTCCTGTCCCTCTCTCCCTCCCTCCTTCTCTCCTTCCCTCCCTCTGACTGACCCCCCGCACTCTGTTTTGGGTCCACAGGCTACAGGCTATGTGCAGGGGAGCGGAAGAGGGGCAATTACATCGACAGGGGCAGGGGCATCCTGGTAGGGCCGCCGACCTGCACTGCACGCTTACCCCCACCCCACCCCACCCCCAGTGAAAACAGAGGAGGCGCTCGGCTCTGAGCGACTTCCATCTCTGACTCAGATCCGACACGCATACAGAAGCCGGCAGAATTACTGAGACGGAGAGAGAGAGAGAGAGGCAGAATGTTTGCCCTATTGTGTCTACACATCTACATCTCTCTCTCTCTTTTCCCGTATCTATCCATTCTTCTCTCTCTCTCTCTCGCTCTCTCAGACTCTCATTCTCTCTTCTCTCCTGAGACATCTCCATGAGCTGAGAGCTCCTGCTTCTTCCTGACTAACTGTGTATGTGTGTGTGTGTTTGTCTAATGGTGGCCTGCCAAGCTAGTCTGCTCCATTTGATTCAGATTCAAAGGTGTCTGCAGGAGCAAAAGGTCTCCTACTGCACAGCTGTCAGGAACAACACATCCCTCTACTCTGTTTGGCACACACACGGCGCACGCACACACACACACGCACACACACACACACACACATCCATAAGACGTAGTGTCGTACATATCTGACAGAGCTTGCCTCCATCGTGAATGTGCTGCTATGTGGCAGGAACGGTACAACCTCTTTAAGGATCTCTGCTAATTTGTTCACGTTGGGGTTTGAGTTTGGGACCTTGAGCATGGGAGACAGCACAGCACAGCACAGCTGTGTGTGTGTGTGTGTGTGTGTGTGTGTGTGTGTGTGTGTGTGTAATGGAGACCTTGAGCATGTGTGATGTGTGAGGCTCTCGCTCTGCTTGCTCCCTAGGATCACCGTGGTGAGAGGTCAGAGGTCAAAGGTCAAAAGGTCAGTTAATAATAATTGATATGACAGGCAGTGCTCTTTACTGGTATCACTGGAGAGCACTACCTAATTCCCCACTGGTATCCACCATCCCAGCCATCCCCCACTAGTGTCCACTGAGGTCACACAACACACACCAGGTCACCTGGTGTCCACTGAGGTCACATCACACACACAAGATC
>NC_063202.1:24801054-24806054 GCF_017589495.1 Alosa alosa
CAGACAGTGAGTGTGTGTGTGTGTGTTTAGCAGGCAGGGAGACAGACAGTGAGTGTGTGTGTGTGTGTGTGTGTGTGTGTGTGTGTGTGTGTGTGTGTGTGTGTGTGTGTGTGTGTGTGTGTGTGTGTGTGTGTGTGTGTGTGTGTGTGTGTGTGTGTGTATGTGTGTGTGTGTGTTTAGCAGGCAGGGAGACAGACAGGCACAGCTACTGCATCAGTGCTGGCAGGAAGTGAGTGTCTATACTAAATATTCTCTTTTGGCACTTAAACAAGCCGCATGTAGTACCATCATCAATAGCAGTAGACTGCATGTGTAACTGGGTACAGGGCATAAGTGCTGTACTATATATCTGGCCCTGCTGTCTGGCAGCCTAGAGCAAACAACGCTGCCAGTGCCAAGCTGCTCTTCAGCGCCATCAGCTTTACAGCCTCTGATGGAGCTCTGCCAACGGGCTGTTTATCTTCTCAGTGTCGGCTGGTCCCAGGTCAGGGGAAGCCACTTTGCTGTCTGTCTGGGATCTTCAAGGCTGACTGTGATTTTCCATTAACATAGCAATGCTTCATACTACACACTGTTTGTGACAATACAGACATGCCCTCTCTCAGTCTGTGAGAAGTGTGTGTGTGTGTGTGTGTGTGTGTGTGTGTGCTTTGTCAGTGTCAGTTTGTTAGAATATTGGCCATTCTCAAGTCAGTCCAGTCAATTTAGCAGAGTTTAAAAAACAATGTGCAGTTGACCAAAGTGTTTTCTAGTGCAGTAAACAGAAGATCTATTACACACCTGTGTGTGTGTGTGTGTGTGTGTGTGTGTGTGTGTGTGTGTGTGTGTGTGTGTGTGTGTGTGTGCTTACACACCTGTGCCTGCATAGAACTTAGTGCAGTTGCCGTACTCAATGTCTTCCTGTTTGATGTCAAACTGAGGCAGGGCAATCTCTTCCATCTGCACCGGGTCCCCCGACTGCCACATGAACTGCAGGTCATCTGTGGTGTAGCCAACTGCACGGGAACACACACACACACACACACACACACACACACACACACACACACACACACACACACATACACACACACACATCAGACAGGATAAGATGAGGACATAAATGGTTACAGCGAGAAAAGTGAGAACATCTCATTTACAGTTTTTTTCGCTAACAAGTGTTTGTCCAACCAGTTGTCACATTTTCAAAACTCTAAATACAATTAGCACAGCATCGGTCTTTTGTGGCCATACCATTCACACATGTCATGTCGTTTTCACACGATATGCAGTCAGTGAACACATTTCCACAATGCTTATATTTTCTTAACAAACAAGCTATACCTCCCAACAAAATTATGGATTGTTTTTGCAGTATTTACGAATGTTAACACACAACATCCCACAATAGCAAAGACAATATTCCAAACCTTAGATACAGTATAAAAACCTCTGCTTCTGCAATGATATCAGTTCAAAAACAATATATCTCAGCTGATAATAAACAAACAATTGAATAATTGACACACAACTGATTTATGTTGGGTAAATTGGGCCAACCACAGCTGATTCCAGTCTGGCTTAGACTCAGTGGCAGGGGTTATTTTTTCTATGACACTTATACAGTAAAAGGAGGACTTTGAGGTAGAAACAGAAAAAGAAAAAGACAAACACTGTAATGTCTGGACAAGGAAGAGGAAGAGCAAGGGGCCCAGGGAGAAGAGCAGGCCCAGTGAGAGGTGCAGTTAGAGGTGCAGGAGCAGTGAGAGATGCAGTGAGAGATGCAGGAGCAGTGAGAGGAGCAGGGTCAGGGAGAAGAGCAGGCCCAAAGAGAGGGCAAGGTAGAGGTGTAAGAATGCGTGGTGGTGGCATTCCAAAGGCTGCAAGAACAGTTATCAGTAATGAAATTTGTGCCACTATCATTGACCATGTAATTAATGCGATGTTGATGAAAACATGTGGCCTAACCCTGAAGATCGCAGAGATTAGATACAGTAATTTTGTGCTTTTTTTTTAGTTCCCCCCCTTTTTATCTGTCTTTTTTGCTGTTGTTTTTTTGTTCAGAATGCTCTTGTGTGTTTCATGGATATTTTGTTCACTGTAAGCAATACTGTAAAACCTTTTCTGTTCTATCATACTGTAAACAGTATTTCTACTGTACCTCCTGTAGTAAACAGTATAAAGGGAAAAAAAACGGATTTGCTTTTTACTGGAATGCTTTTGAATGTGAACATAACATGTAGACATTCAGTTCCCAACAAAGAAATTTAGTGTAAAAATGGCATGCAAATACCTGTAAAACTGAAACATAAAAGTCTATGCAGTTTTTGTAATGTCAACAATAGCCAGTATTTTGAAACCTGGTGTACTTTGATTGACTGCATGTACCTTGTGAAGTGAAAACAAGTGTTATTCTTTGACAGAATAATTTTATTTTGAGTCAGATTTCCAGTGTTTTGGTAAAGTTAGTGTGTGTCGAGAAAGATGTGTTAGTAGTATATTTAACAAAATGTGTTTTTGAGAAGAAAATTATCCATTTGGCCAGTTGTGTTTTGTAGGTGTGAGTCTGTGTTAAGAGTTTAGGAAAAGTATTTGAAGTATGGGTAAGCGCTTGTTAGCGATTGAAAAAAACTGTAAGATTTAAGAGAAAAGGGTAACAACATAGATGTTACACTGTGGCCTAATGGTGATGTGCCTGTGATCGGGGCATCTGACTCAAACTCTAACAGAAGCGCCTGCAGCCATTTCATTAACACTCAAAAATACCACATCTCACACCCCACTCTCATGCACTGTGTGTTTGAGTGTGTGTGTGTGTGTGTGTGTGTGTGTGTGAGAGAGACTGAGGCCTGGATGTACAAAGAAAGCGCTAATACTGAGTTAATGTATGCACAGAAAGAGTTTACTGAGCTGTCACCTCATTACGTAAACAGCGCTTATCACCGTCCGTCACCGCCTCCCTATAACGCAATTTGCTGAACAGGACAACTCAACCACAAACGCAGTTGGATGGAGTTAACTGATGGAAAACTTAAAAAGAAGTAAAAGTTTAGTGTTCATACATGATAATATGACATACAGATCTTTGATCCACGTGCGATCAGTTTTGAACACAATGCCATTTTATAAGGTGCAAATAGTGTCAGAAACAGGCGGTAATTTGGCGGTAATTCTTATTCAACCGTCTGTGTGTGAATGTGTGTGTGTCTGTGTTTGTGCCTGCGTGCACACGCGTGCCTGTGTGTATGTGTGTGTATGTGTGTGTGTGTGTGTGTGTGTGTGTGTGAGAGTGTTTGTGTGTTTGTGTGTGTGTGCGTGTGCGTGTGCGTGTGTTCGTATTTTCATATTTGACGTACAGCTTTCCAGTTGCATCTTGCATCGCTGAGTATCCATGGGAAACAGAGTCAGGTCCAGAGGACAGGACAGAGTGACGGATAACCTGTACACAGAACAAACAAACAAACACATAAACAAATACATAAATATAAATAAGACATACATTACAATGAATAACTTTGTCAGTTAGGAGGAGCTCAATTACTCAACACTGATTGGCCCAGCCAGATGGCACATTTCTGTATGCAATGTGTTTGTCTATGGCACATCATGTCAGTCTTGTATGAGTAAATGTTCATTAGAAATCCTTTTTTCTACACAAATAATCCCTTTTGAGAGTTTCTATCCATTTGCCTGTTACTAGATGCCTTGGTGCTGTCTGCGTCATCTCACCCATACAGGCAGAACTCAAGTATGGAAGTCAGCCAAAGAAATGGACAGAAAATGGACGAAGTCACGAAAACCCCCATTGTAATAACACAGGAACAACACACAGGAGAGTTGGTCTTGCAGATGAAATGTCCATATGCACTTGGTAATCATGTTCTGGTGCTAGACATTGAATCAGTGAGTGTTGAATAATATTTGCCAAAAGCACAGGGTTCATGTAGGACAGTGAAGTGCACTCAGCGCAGGGAGAGAGTGTTTCAAAAACACAGACCTTGCTGTTGTTCTCACACATGAATAGAGATGTTTCTAGTTTGAATAAGTTGCCTGCCAATGAAGAAGTCAAGGCTCCTGAGTCATCACGACACTCTCATAACCTCACAGCCCACAATAACAACAAGATGACCTTGAAGATGTTCCTTCTTTACAATGAGCTGGACTTTTCTGAGAAATAGTGTGTGTGTGTGTGTGTGTGTGTGTGTGTGTGTGTGTGTGTGTGTGTCTGTGTGTGTATGTGTGTGTGTGTGTGTGTGTGTGTGTGTGTGCGCATGTGTGTGTGTGTGTGTGTGTGTGTGTGTGTGTGTGTGTGTGTGTGTGTGTGTGTGCGCGTGCGGCTACAAGGGTGAGGCTGTGTCAATGAGACTGATTGTAGGTATGGCGCCAGCACAAAAAGCCTTTTGCAGCACAAGGATAAATTCTTAATGGGCTTCCTTTCATATTATGTGGCTAAAGCACACGCCATGTTTACTTAAAACAGCCATTTGCACATGAAAGGCCTCCGTGTGTGTCGCTGAGTTCACAATAACTACTGTACTGTACACACACACACACACACACACACACACACACACACACACACACACACACACACTCTCCCACTCAGACACCTCTGAGGCACATGTATGCAGCTGATGACATAAGAGGTTCTGGGCAAAGCTCCGTCCCACACACATATTTCAATAAGGATGTGGGAATGTGCTATGACACAAACAGCACAGACCACTAGTGTGTGTCGCACACACACACACACACACACACACACACACACACCATGTACTATGACACAAACAGCAGAGACCACAAGCATGTGTCTCCACCGCAAGTTAAACAGTGAGATGCACATTCCCGACAGAGGATCCTTCCTGCCCCATCTAATGGACCGGAGTGTGGGGGTAGTGGGGGTGGAATGGGGCAGGAGAACACTGTGTTTATGCCTCACTGTTTTAACACACTGAGGGGTAAATAAACCAGGTGGCCAAGAATGTAGACAGAGAGAGGTATAGAGATTGAGTAGGAAA
>NC_063202.1:24811054-24836054 GCF_017589495.1 Alosa alosa
GGCAGCTGGGCTACTGTAATGGAAGCCGTCAGCTCTCATCTGACCACAGATACTGTAGAAGACAAGCTGGAGCTCATGGGAGCCAGAACATGGAGTCACACAGTCAGGGTTTAGCATCATACAGTCATATGACACATGCATCACCTGAAGGAAAACACACACACACACACACACACACACACACACACACACACACACACACAGTACAGCAAAGCATGCACATGTGCAAACAAACATAAGAAACATAAGACACAGATGACAAATGTTATGTCACAAACAGTACATCTGTATTGCAGCCGTATACAAATATACACAACGTCTCCTCCAGCTATTGAACTGATTGTTTCACATCATTGTTCTTTATGATGAATTGCTTACTGTAATGCATTGTTCTATATGGTGAATTGCTTACTGCATTGTTCTATATGGTGAATTGCTTAATGCATTGTTCTATATGGTGAATGTACTGTAATGTCTTCTAGAGATACTGTAGAGCATGCAGCCCATTCTATCCAGCTTTAATAGGTCTGAATAAAGACTCCCCTACACACACATCCTGCCCCCCTCTAGATAATCCTGAGCAGAAACGCGATCTGGGCCGGCACCTGTCTCATGGGCTGGGACGCCTGTGTGTGTGTGGGGGGGGGATCTGGGCACCAGTTGGCATGCTTTCATCAATCTCAGCGCTCATGCCTTTCATTTCACGATCAAAAAGTGGCGTGCTCACCGCTCACCGCAGCCTTCAGGGGGATACGCCACAGATGAGATGGTATGTATGGAAAGATATTTGGCTGCCAGCTATACATTGACTAAGCAGACCCCGGTGCCTGGGCCAAGTGCACACATGCACCAGGCTTTGAAAAGGGGAGGTGGGGAGAGGGGGTAGACTTGGCCACCATGCCCACATAATCCAAGGGGGAAGGAGAGATGGAAACACACTATTCAATTTGAGTTGGCCTGAAGACTGCTGGCATGAGGAACTCAGGAACTCAGGAAAACTTAAGAAATCAAACACAGATTTGGTATCTTGTTGTTAGAAGCTGCTGAGATGGACTTATGTTTGACAATTGACTAATGAGAGACTTTGGAGCGTGTGTGTGTGTGTGCATATGTGTGCGTGTGTGTGTGCGTGCGTGCGTGCGTGCGTGCGTGCGTCGCGTCGCGTGATGCTTACGCGTCGCGTCGCGTGCGTCGCGTGCGCGTGCGTGCGTGTGTGTGTGTGTGTGTGTGTGTGTGTTTAACTGTGTGTGTGTGCGTGTATGCATATGTGTGCGTTTGTGTGAGTAGGTGTATCTGTATGTGTGTGCATGGGCATTTCTGTTTGATTGTGTGTGTGTGTGTGTGTGTGTGTGTGTGTGTGTGTGTGTGTGTGTGTGTGTGTGTGTGTGTGTGTGTGTGTGTCGGTTTGTGTGTGTGTGTGTGTCCAAGTGCATATGGTGAGGGTAAGGACAGGGGTGTGGTGAGGACATTTAAGATTCTGACAGATGGACAGAGGAGAGACCTGACGCCGAGCTGAGGAGCCGGTCCTTACCTTTGAAGTTGGGTCTGATGCGGGGGTCGTAGGTGATCAGTAACCTGTTCAAGATGTTGCTGGTGGAGTTGGCGGGGACGCGAGCCAGGTCCTCAGACGAGAGCTGCCTGCAGGGACCACAGAGCAGAGATGAGGCCCTGAAAACCGCGTCTGCCCCATCAACCCATCCCCAAACCAAACCAGCCCCGCACATGTGTGTGTGTGTGTGTGTGTGTGTGTGTGTTTCTGCCTGTGTTTCTGATTAGGCGCCTTTCAAACACAGAATACATATGGGGCGAGACAAAAGAGTGTAAGAGTAGAGATGATCTGGGTACAGGAAATCTCATGATGGCAAAGGGCCATCTGCGTGTGTGTGTGTGTGTGTGTGTGTGTGTGTGTGTGTGTGTGTGTGTGTGTGTGTGTGTGTGTGTGTGTGACAGACTCTAGACTCTGTTAAGTTCTCTTGGGTGGTATGGAGCCATCTGAGCTTTGTTTACAACTGTATCCCACTGGGAGCCTTCTAAAGCATTATATAAGCTCACACAAATTATAGGATGGATTACTAAGTCAAACCTAAAAAGAAGTTTTATCTTATAATCAAAGAGTCTCTCATGATATGTGGCAGGTGGAGCTTGATCTCTCTACCTCGCTCTCTGTCCTTTTCTCTCTTTTTCTCTGTCTCACTCTCTTCACCTCCTTCTATCTCTGCCTCTATCACTTTCTCTTCCTCTCTCTTTCTCTCCGATTGCAGACACATATAAACAGCACTGAGGAGAGTGGCGTCTGTGTCTGGGTTACATTTGGGGCTGGCTGTCTGATGCGGGAGTGGACAGGTGATAGGTGAGTCGCATCAGATGCCGTTTAAAACGCCTTCCCTGCTTCCCGCCTCTAATTACACATATTTCAGGAGATGGAAATCAGCCATCATTTCCACCATGACTAAAAGACTGCTGTCCTGGTATGAGGTATAAATGCATACAACAGGATCTTTATGCTCTCAGCTATAGATCTGTTAGCAGACACAAGGTTAGAGGCTGACGGACAGATGCTTTCTTAGATATATGAATGGATATAAGGCTAGTTGAATAGTCCAAAAAATATGTCCTATGAGCTTTCTTGTGTCCTTGACTTGGACTCCCAAGGAAAATGTCATGAGGACATGGAAAAGATATGAAGGAGAATTCATTAGGACTTTAGGATGTTAAATAAAGAAACACATAGCTGACTGAACTTACACTAGGCTAGTTATGCACCAGCACATGTTACTGACATGGGCCTTTAAATATTGCTGCCGCAAGGAATTGTGGGATGGCATCAATGTTCCCTCTATTTTTTTCAGCACTGAGCAAATACTTTGTTTTCTGAGCGCACATTTCAGCACTGTGAGCAATTCGCAACCACGCGAACTGCCGAAAATGACCACGAGCCTGAGTTAGCCATAGGGAATTCAAAGAGATGACCGCAAATGCATCAATATGTCTAAAAAGGTTGATATATCCTTTATAATGGTTGGACTTCTGAAACATTTTAATGATGGTGTTTTACCAGTCAGTTTAGTTGAACTTATATATATATATATATATATATATATCATTATATAAGTATCCAAGGTGTTTAGTCATTTCTCAGCAGGTACATCATTTCTCAGCAGGTACATCATTTAAGTGGAACTTCAGTGAAAGAATTTAATCCTGCTTATTAAATTGACTATTAAATTGACATGGTGTCATTTTTCCTATAGCCTAAACAATGTTATAACTGGAGTGGTTTGCAACAAACTAGGCTACAAAACATGTCATTTGAATTTCATTGAGGGAGATAGGCCTATCTGGCTATGTGGCTCATCTTGTCAGGTGCGGTACCTGGCGCTTAAGTAAAGCAGCCACTCCTTTAAGTCTGCCCAACATTAAAGGTTGTATCAGCGATTTCAGGCACAAAAAAGGCCCAAACATAAATGATCAAATTCATCTAATCTTTCCTAACGATCCTCTAGGTGTCTGCCATAAGCAATCCGTCAAAAAAACGCGTCTCTGTAGTCAGCCTAGGCTCCGAGATCTGTACACAAAAACAATTGCTACCAACAAGTGTTGGCAACCACTCAAAGGCAAAATAAAGTGTTCCAACCAATAACCGACGAGATGCGCGTTTAGGAGAGTTTCAACTGCACGGGAGGGAAGGGAGTAACGAGCTATAGCTGTCTGTTTTGTTTGAACATCAACAGATGTGACGTTCAGCCGTAATCGCTGCAGCTTTAAGCACCATCTGAAGTAAACATACCATTTTGCATGGTCTGCGTAGAACTTAGTAATGGCATCGAGGATGTTTTATGCAGGGCATCCTGAAAGCTGAATGATTCCCGAAAAAAACTGTCTTGTAACTGAAATCAGTTTGCTTCCGAAACGTAATGTAAAGCAAAAGCATCGTGCCACATCGTGTATCCTGAACTGATAACATGGACATGTTGGTGTTAATTGCTACCATCACATTGTCGATTAATAATTTTATTTGTTCAGGGTCGGATCGTACGGAGCCCCTAAGGGGACATGAGCAAATAAAATCTAAAGTTTAGTTTCATGTGCTCCGCGTGAAACTTTCATGTGAGCATGTGAAACTTTCGTAATGCGCACATGAGAAAGTTTCCGCGTGAATTATGAAACAAACTTTTACAACTCTGTCCCCTAAGAAACTCCATGTCTCTGAATTCGGGGTTGGTTTGATTTATTAGTTTTAGAGTTCCCATGTGAAGTCTTAATGTATGTGAGCATGTGAAACTTTCATGTGAGCATGTGAAACTTTCATGTGAGCATGTGAAACTTTCATGTGAGCATGTGAAACTTTCATGTGAGCATGTGAAACTTTCATGTGAGCATGTGAAACTTTCATGTGAGCATGTGAAACTTTCATGTGAGCATGTGAAACTTTCATGTGAGCATGTGAAACTTTCATGTGAGCATGTGAAACTTTCATGTGAGCATGTGAAACTTTCATGTGAGCATGTGAAACTTTCATGTGAGCATGTGAAACTTTCATGTGAGCATGTGAAACTTTCATGTGAGCATGTGAAACTTTCATGTGAGCATGTGAAACTTTCATGTGAGCATGTGAAACTTTCATGTGAGCATGTGAAACTTTCATGTGAGCATGTGAAACTTTCATGTGAGCATGTGAAACTTTCATGTGAGCATGTGAAACTTTCATGTGAGCATGTGAAACTTTCATGTGAGCATGTGAAACTTTCATGTGAGCATGTGAAACTTTCATGTGAGCATGTGAAACTTTCATGTGAGCATGTGAAACTTTCATGTGAGCATGTGAAACTTTCATGTGAGCATGTGAAACTTTCATGTGAGCATGTGAAACTTTCATGTGAGCATGTGAAACTTTCATGTGAGCATGTGAAACTTTCATGTGAGCATGTGAAACTTTCATGTGAGCATGTGAAACTTTCATGTGAGCATGTGAAACTTTCATGTGAGCATGTGAAACTTTCATGTGAGCATGTGAAACTTTCATGTGAGCATGTGAAACTTTCATGTGAGCATGTGAAACTTTCATGTGAGCATGTGAAACTTTCATGTGAGCATGTGAAACTTTCATGTGAGCATGTGAAACTTTCATGTGAGCATGTGAAACTTTCATGTGAGCATGTGAAACTTTCATGTGAGCATGTGAAACTTTCATGTGAGCATGTGACAAACTTTAGATTTTTTTTTTGCTCATGTCCCCTTAGGGTCTGATCGTGCTCTCTGAATTGCCTCTCTCGGGATTTATTAGTTTCGGGGAGAATTTGATCGATAGAGTTCCCATGTCTAAGTCTTAATGTTTTCAATGCGTCTACATGGACTTTCTGTGTTTCAGATAACGCTTTAGGTAATCAAGCTTCCACTCAGACCAAGTTTTTTCCACACCTAGCGAACTCTCCTTTTTGCTTTTGCCTCCGAGCAGAATTTGCAGATCACGCCACTCCTTTCGTAAATATGTCTGACCGTTTTTTCCTACCTGGACCATCTTTTGTGTCAGATTGGAGTATTTCATCTAGCCACTCATGGTGTTTAAACGTTAGGCAGACCTTTTCTGGGGCATCTGCTCTGCCTTTCTTTTCGCCATGGTAGCCTACATAACTGGAACAGGGCCTGCCTAGAGTAGCCTAAAGGATACTTTGTATGTAAACATTCTAACTTAGGCTACATCCGGCTTGGTTGTCAGACATGGCCAAACGTGGCCAAAACTGGTACTGCAATCACTTTCAAATTACTGAAGAGCGGTGTATCCCCTCCCCCTCCAAGGTTGCCAACCCGGATGCCAAAACACTACTGACTATGTGATTAGTAGATTAGGGGTTTGCACGGACGTCACGTTCTGGCCGGTAACCATGGTAACCCATCACGCGCGGCCATGTTGGCGATACTCAGTGAATGAAGTACAATGGAGTATTATGCACTTTGGATATCTTACGTGATTGTAGCCGTGTCTAAACAACAGAAAAGCTCATCAAAATGCGTCTAAGATGCAAAGGCATATAGGACAGGACATGGACCACAAGAAAATGTGCAATATTTCGAGAAATTACGGTTTATTGGCAGCGCAGATCCATATGAGTTGGGTGAGGGAGACGAAGTACCAAGTTCAACCACAAGCGCCCCCCTTCCTCTGATAACTGACATTATTCTCCTTTCTCCCTGGTTTTTTAATAACTTTTGGAAGTCGATACCTACACCAGATGTTTTTGTATTGGTACAACCTAAAACACGGCAATAATTAACCATTTTCCTTGACGATGTTTGGGATTTACTTCAGTGCCTAATGCTTTCTAATGAGGCGAGTATCTCCAATATGGCGACGTCCAGATCTGATGACACGCCGTGCAAACCCCTAATAGGTAGAGGGTGACGCATCAGGCCAAAACACAACATGATATGACAAAACACAACATCAACATCAGTTGAGGGCTGCAACTTCACTTTTTAAATGTCAATATCCTGGCTGGACTACTGTTGTCAGTGACATAATTATTTGAAATGAACATGATTTCTTAATGTCTTGTGACATATCAGGGCCATTTTATGATTAATTGAAATATATTTCTTACATATGGTTCCTTTAAATGTTTATTACCTAGCCTACATTGCCGTTGATGCTCAGATTTTTTACCCCTGAAAAAAAATCGTTAGTGCGGTCTGAAAAATGTGCGCGGTCTGAAAAATCTATTGCGCGCGTGCAGCTTAGAGGAAACATTGGAAGGCATTATCTCCTTTTCTTTTTTTAAAGGATGGTCCGTTGTACCCTGTCAGAGCGCTAGAGAAAACAAAGTGCCGACACTCCCATCAGAGACTGTGGAAAAAGATGGCAGCGCTTTTCAATGGAGACAATTTTGGAACGGAAAACTGTCAATTACTTGGTCAGTAGCCAGTGAGTTACTAGCATCCAGAAAAACATCCCACCTCCTGTGATGCAGTCATTCAGCACAGTTTATCTGGGACTGTTGATCACACGGCAACATAAAAGAGTGTCGTAACTTTCTCTTTCTATGGCTCTGCCCTATGTTAACGGAGATAAGGGAGGAGGCACTGCAACAGCTTTCCATTAGCATGTAGCAGCATACCGTTAGCATGTAGCAGTTTTCCATTAGCATGTAGCTGCATACAATTAGCATGTAGCAGCTTTTAATTAGCATGTACCAGTTTCCCATTAGCATGTAGCAGATTTTTCAATAGGAATTGTGGGTAGAATGTTTGGATGGAAAGCTACCTGCATGGCAATAAAGTAACCTCACTTCCACAGTGTAAACAGTATCGGAGAATCTGTGCACACACATCTACAAACTTGACCAGCACCTTATGACTGCCATTTAGATACGTCCAGGTCATTTCACTTAGTTAGCAATCTTACTAATCAAAAAAGACTATTGGACCACAATCCACAACAACAATGCCTGATCATCATACAGTAGAAGAAGTTTAGAGGGAGATCAGAATGACAAGTAGACTGAATACATTGCCTTAAGATATGATTTAATTAAAATGCTGCTGGTGCTGTCATGTTTTGCTAACTTCCATCAGACATACTTACTGCAACTCCTTTCCCTCCAAGAAAACATTTGGCAGGAACAGCTTGATGTCCCAGCCAAAGCTTCTTCAAAACTAGCTAATGGTGCCAAATATCCCGTTTCTGATTACAGACACCAAGAAACCATAGACACATAATGTAAAGACACCTGAAAAGATAACCCAGGCAGTTTAAGCATTCCAATGAAGATCAGACACAGCAGGCATCCCTAGTTTTATATCACAGGTTGTCTGGCTGGTGCCTATTCAGCTGGTGCACATTCATCACTTCAACATAGTGTCGGCATAGTGCCTCGTATCTATGGCTGAATTACAGCAGTAGCGATAACATCCTTTAACATCCCCACACTACACTGTCATATTGCTTAATATTTCACATTCTTACCATAAAGGGATATTGACATTAATTTGCCTATAAATAGATCATAATTAACACTGGTTGCATGTGATTGGTTTATTCAAATTCACTTCACCACAGAGGTCTCGCCCATTTCAGAGTCCACGTCTAGCTAGCTTTTCCCAAACTTCCCATATCGCCGGAGAAATGTAACACGCCTAGGTGGGAGGAACACACAATTCCACCAGGATATTTCGCCGTCAAACTCGCACCCTCGGAGTGGGATGGATTTCACCACTGCAGCCTTTAGGTGATGCACCTATACATGTATAATGAGGCGTAACAATAAACAAATCCTGAATCTTGGATCTAAGGAAATTAAAAAATTGAATTAAAACAGCAGCAAAAAATAATTATGCAATGTAGTCACTGTGATAAGTACAAAGAAATCTATCCGAAGTCGAATGTTATGGATTTATCCACTTCATGACCGCCACCCCTGACCTTGCCGCCATCTTATCTCCGGTACAGTACTTACGAGGGGCAGTAGACCTGCTTCCCCTTCTTCTTGCCTTTCTTGGTGCCCTTCTCTTTGGTGGAGCCCTCATCAATCCACAGGCAGAGCACCAGCAGCAGCAGAGCCAGCTTCCACAATGTCATCCTGCACGGCTGCAGCCTCACAGTCTAGAGCAAACAAAACAAACAAATAAATAACTGACCAAATCAATCACATATTGCCAATCAGAGTGGAAACGGTTCCAAAATAGAGCTTGGAATTTGAGCAGATTGTGATGGCACAAATTAGCATTGCCTGGCTGAATTGTGATGGCACAAATTAGCATTGCCTGGCTGAATTCTCGCAAAATAGGCTAGCATTGCATTACAGTAAGTGGAGCAAAGTGTGACAGGTCTGAGGAGCCGAGAAGAGAAGAGAAGATAAGAGAAGAGAAGAGAAGAGAAGAGAAGAGAAGAGAAGAGAAGAGAAGAGAAGAGAGAGAAGAGAAGTGAATAGTAGAATTGCATTGGACAGAGAATTCATCTGTGAAGCACTGAACCCAAACTAATCATGTCGATAACTAATTGTGATTGTAATTGTGTGGGAATGATATCAAGGTCATGGATTTAATGCCCAAGGTGCATGCTGCTGCAAAAATGTACACTTGACATATAGTGTAAGAAGCCTATACCTTTTTCACAAGTCACCACATAGAAGTAAATAAAAGCATCTCCTTCTTGCTGGCCAGCGTTGATGACATTGGCATGTCGTCTCAGAGGACAGACACAGACAGGTAATCAGGGGCTGGATGGAGATGTATCACCCGCTGGATGGAGATTTTTGACCCATTTGACCCGTTTCCTGTTTCAGGATGTTTCCGTAAGCAGCCAGACAGCCCAAGGCCTCGACTGACCTGATCGTCATTCCAAACACTTCACTTCCCTTTCTCGACCTCCGTGTCTAAGAATGAAAAGAACAGTATTTCCAGGATCGAGTAAATGAAATGTAAGATGTGAGATGTGGAAACGCCTCCGAGAGGCCCTGAGCGCCGCTGATTATGGGGGCGATGCGGTCCGGCTGTTGGCTGATGCAGCTGGGGGCAGATTGATGGGATTCCAATACGGAACCCCCGATTTACTCCAAGGATTCCCCCTCCGTGGGACTCTGCCAGGTCCCTGTCTAGACGGCTTTAAAGTGTGCCTCCGTAATTCTCCTTGGCCGCCACCTCTGGCTGGCTGTTCATCGGCTGAAGCAAAAGTAGGCTGCAGGCCACACTAGCAAGGCTGCTCACTTGTAAGCAAGCGAGGAAGAGCCCTGGTTTGGGGGAGCGAGGCTGCTTTTCATTGATCCAACAGAATCTGCAAGCTAATGACTAACCACCTTTGACATAGGGACAAACACACACACACACACACACACACACACACACACACACACACACACACACATAGTAAGAGACACAGAGAGGGAGGAAGATAAGTCCACACACAGCATGAGAGAGAGAGTAAGAAATATGGTAGAGAAAGAAAGAAATTGACCAGCGTATTGAAGGAATAAAAATAGAAGAACAACACAGAAAAAGGAAAGAAAGATTCTCCCCTTTTTCTCTTGTTTAATTTCTGGGCTGGCTGCCCCTCTCTTCTATTCCTCCCTGTGGTATATAGGCCAACTACTTCACATCTTCTACCTCTTCAATTCAACATCAAACGTCAACACAGAGAAAAAAGGCCCTGCAGCCTCTTGGCCAAAGATCACTGACACGTGTCAGCCCCCCGGACAGATTTAGGTTCAGAGTTCCATTTACTGTAAATCAGACACATCAGCCTCCTCATACATCCTCCTTAAATGCTAATCACGACGGACTGACCCACCACTCCACATCCCGCATACCAGGTTTTCTGCAAATAAAACCGATGCCTGTGGGTATCTAAGGAGAGATGTGAAAATGAAGAAAATGCTTCCACCTTGATAGATCTATACCATATGTCAAGACAAAACCCTGCTTAAAAACAGTGCAGATGCAAAAAGAGACATCACTGTCAACCAGGCACCCCCCTGTCATTTCGAATAAGTGTGTGTGTGTGTGTGTGTGTGTGTGTGTGTGTGTGTGTGTGTGGTATGAGTGATCAATTGAATGGTTCAGTACACAAGCTTGCATATAAAACAATCATTCACCTTTAAAAGGTCAGAGACGGGTTCGGTTGCTGACGTTAAGACATCACTGCATGAGATGGAGATGTTCAAGGCTCCTTAAGGTGGCCTGCGCAAGGACGCGCTGTCACCATCAGCAGCGACGCAAATTACAGTTATCTGAGCAGCGCGTAATAGTAGGCTAATGTTTTGAAAATCCTCCACAGCCTGCACGAAAAAACAGCGGTCTATGGCATCACTCACTACCTGTGGATGCAACGAGCATCAAGTGAGTTCAGCTGTCAAAAGGCTGGACGGAAACCCAGGAGAACCGGACGCCTTTATGCCCTTAGAGCAGAAACATCAGCGGCAGGTCTGGCAGCAGATGTGGAAATGGAGCAACAGCGACCACCATGATGAGAGAGGGGGGTTGGGGCGAAGCATGGGAGAAATAACATCGCATGACACCGTATGCCCACGCCATGCCTCCACATCACATGCAACGATCACGGAAGAAAAAAAAAACAACATTGCATATTACATATTTTGTTTAAAGACTAGGGGCTATTTTACTCACCATTCTTTGCCGATAAACCGATGACGGAACACAACACCGATCGGAGACAGCTGACAGTGCAAAGAGTCGTTAGAGAGCCTTCATGACCAAACGGCGGTCTGTATCGCCTCGTTCTCGCCTTTCACTCAGTCAAGGCTGATGAAAACAACATGCCACGTTTCCATCGCTGCCCGTGTTAATGCTATTCATATACCATAAACAGGCTTTTAATGTTATTTGGCAGAATGTATGGATGTCCAATTGCCTTGACTAAAGATGCTCAAGATGGAGTCTTGCGTGTGTGCACCTGTCATGCAACATGCGCAGTAGCGGTCTTTATGGAACTCAATTCAGCGCAACGCCTCAGCAGCGGGAGCGATAGCGCCTTGGTGCTTATGGTGCTTATGTAAGGGCAGTGGACTAATGCCACAGCTTATGTCCGCAAAGCCTCCAATATTACATCGCTCACAGCTTTTTTGTTTTCATTCTTGACTCAAAATACTCACAGATTTAAAAAAGACACAAATGAAAAGTAAAGCACAGGGATCACAGAAAAAAACCTTTTGGATTGTCAAACTGATTGAAAACTAGGTTTTCTCAGAGGGGTAGGCTACCTTTGAAAATCAGTCAGATATTAGTTGTGAGAGAGGTTACCTCTCTGTCCATAACTCCACCTTGTGATGGTGAGACTTTCCCTCCTTTTTATTTTTGCTTGTTTTGCATCCCATTTGTTGTATCCCTTGTTTTCCAATTATACCGAAGTCTCTGGTTATACTCCAGAGGAACTCTCTTTGGTGCTCATTCTTTCTCTCTCTCTCTCTCTCACTCTTTGTGTGTGTGTGTGTGTGTGTGTGTGTAGTAATGGTGTGTTTTAAGAGTTTAGAAAGGACCAGTAGTGGTATGGTCATTAAAAGCATACTAAACACGTTCATTAAAGTACAGTTATAAAGACAGCTCACAGGGTTGTTTGCCAACTAATGTAATGTGTGGATAACTGCCCAACACCACTGATGTGTGTCTGCGTGTTATTGAATGTGTGTGTGTGTGTGTGTGTGTGTGTGTGTGAGTGAGTGAGCGAGAGAGAGAGTGTGTGTGAGTGAGTGAGTGAGAGAGAGAGAAAGAGAGAGAAAGTATGTGTATGTATGTGTTTGTTTGTGTGTGTGTGAGTGAGTGAGCGAGAGAGAAAGACAGAGAGTGTGTATGAGAGTGAGTGAGAGAGAGAGAGAGAGAGAGTGTGTGTGGGGGGGGGGGTTAGACTTTGTGAAGATTGGTGTGTACAATGATACTTTGGGGCTGGCAGTGAGATCTGTTTGAAATCTAGTGTGTGTGTACCACTGTGCTTCTCATGCAAAATGAAATGTGGCTCACCAAACTGAGAAGGAAAAGATGACAGAATAAAGCAAGATAAAGGATAAAAAAGGACAGATGGGGGAGAGAGAAAGGCTAGAGGGAGAAAGGTAGAAAAAAAGACAGATGGACGGAGGGAAAGAGAGGGGGAAGAGAGAGAGAGAGAGTCAAAAACCAGACAGAAATGTCATGACGGAATCCATCATCTAGTTTATGTGTTCCCAAAGACATAGATGTGTGGGGTCGCTGTGCTGTGGGATTCATCTTGCCCATGAATGAGGGGAATGTGCAGCTCTTAAAGGGGCATAAAAATACCGACTCCTCATAATGACCACGGTCCACCCTGGTATGCAGGCTAGTCCTAATGATCTGGCATTGTTCACACTGACACCCAATACCTCCCCACACTCTGGCAGAAACTTGGCTAAGGGATGGCCCTCCATCCTGCTAAAAGGATGATGGGTAAGACACACACACACACACACACACACACACACAAACTCAGAACATAGGCACAGTAAATTCAATTAGAGCCATGCAGCTGAACAATGTTTGACAATTCCATATCCATGCACGCCACTACAATGCTTACAATCAATCAGTGCCCTGCCTGGGACAGAGCATGCCTTGTCTCAGGTTAATACTCAACGCCTGGCTTGCAGCCCTCGCTCAGAGTGACAACGGCGGGGCGAAGGCAGAAATGTACCACTGGGGGCTTTGGCTTTGTCAGATCCCAGCATGGTATTGTGTTTGGCATCCGTCCGTTCCGTGCCCTATCAGAGCGAGCAGGCCGCATTGACACGTTTTCTCCCCTTAAGAGAGCTTAACCCACCACCCTGAGGGAGAGTGGCGGCTTTCAGGGGGCAATCAGGTGGGCTTTCTCTGCACTGATGAAGTGTTGGGATGGGCAGGGATGGGCAGAGATAGGCAGAGATGGGCAGGGATGGGCAGAGATGGGCAGAGATCTGCAGATGTGGATCCTGGGGGAGCTGCCAGGAGATGAGATAATCAGACTTAGCTCTCTGCTCTGGGTTTAGCATTGCAACTTCCTGTGTTGTGTGTGTGTTAGGATGACACAACTAAATAACCACACACCCCATATGGCACATACACACTCAAATACACACACACACACACACACACACACACACACACACACACACACAACACACACAGTTGCAAGACATGACAGATGTAGCGTCAAGGTGTACCACCAGGTGTCTCTAGTCTCAAGGCAGAATGCCATTATAAGTGAGCTCCCTTCATATGCACTACTGTAGCTTTCACTCAACAGGCTGCTTTGCCTTAGGATCCCATACAGATTGATTTTCCAAAGTGATTCTGTTTGTTGTCTTGCAATGCATGATTGAACAGTTGTGTGTTTCATAGTTGCTGCAGTATCAAACCATATTGTGTATGGCATGTATGGAATTTGTGTTGTTCTATATGCTAACTCCAGTGCAAGCTAATATTAACATATAACTATGACTCTCTCTGCATGTAAACACGGGGAGGGCATTTGTAACATGTGCATATACAGCTGTGTTTGTATTATTGAAAGAGAGAATAAAGGAATTCCAATCACATATGATATCTGACATGGCACCTTGGAGATTGTGTGAACTTAGTGAACACAGACCCTCACAAACCCCCTGTGTGTGGGCACAGACCCCCCCCCCCCCCCCCCCCCCCCAACATATTGGACAGAAGACAGAAGAGGATAGGAGGGAGTTGGGAAATAGAGAGAGAACCCTCAATAGTCGAATGAGAGAGCCCTCAGTATAGTCGTATGAGAGAGAGCCCTCAATAGTCATATGAGAGAGCCCTAAATAGTCGTATGAGAGAGCCCTTAGTATAATCGTATGAGAGAGCCCTCAATAGTCGTTTGAGAGAGCCCTCAATAGTTGTATGAGAGAGCCCTCAGTATAATTGTATGTTTTCTCCTGAGACAGAGAGAGATACAATCATCAGTTCTCAATTGAGGGACATGAGTGAATTATAAGCATATAGCTCTCCAGGATGTCACATTTGGAATATTAAAAATTGGAAAGCAATTGAAAAACATTCTGTACATGATAAGATTGTATGTGATATACAGCATTGTAACCATGTTGTGTGACGTCATGACTGCGGTTCTACAGTATAATACAGGCCTAACTCCAGAAGATGGTTAAAGACTTTTGGTCTAAGACCCACACCAGTGTGGTGAATGGTTGTGTGGAATAGCTGAGTTTGTATGACCTTTGGGGGACCCCAGAGAGAGAGTGAGAGAGTGTGAGGGGATGTCTGTGTTGACAGTCTGAGTCCCTGAGAATGTGGTGGGTTCCTCATTCTCTGGCACTTGGGAAATGCCTTTTGGACACACACACACACACACACACACACACACACACACACACACACACACACACACACATATGTTCCCCTCTCTCCTCAGCTCTGATTTCATGACATGGTGAGCCTCCACTCAGCGAGTACCCCCAACACTATCTCACACACACACACACACGTGCACACACAAACGCACACACACACACACACACACACACACACACACACACACACACACACACACACACACACACACACACACACACACACATGAACGCACATGTGCACACTCTCTCTCTCAATTTCCTCAGTTTATTGTGCTTCATCTCTTAAATCAAAGTCTGAGTGATTCACAATACCACCATGGATGCTGGCAAAGGCATACCACACAGTCACACCCACCCACACACACACACACACACACACACACACACACACACACACACACACACACACACCACACCACACACACACACACACACACACACTGGTAGAGGCATACCACACAGTCAGAAACTGAGATCAGACAGACGGGAGAGGAGGGGAGGGGAGAGACAGAGCATAGAAAACAGACAGAGAGATGGAGAAAGTCAGAACATAGAAAACAGACAGAGATGGAGAGAGACAGAGCATAGAAAACAGACAGAGAGATGGAGAAAGTCAGAACATAGAAAACAGACAGAGAGAGATGGAGAGAGAAAGACACTCATGCAAACAGAGAGAAAGATGAGGAAGGGAGCGTTACAAACAAAATGAGGAAGGGAGCGTTACAAACAAAATGAGATGGAAAAAGAAAGAAAGAAAGAGATGCATAGAAAATCAGTGACAGAGACATAGAGATAGAGAGAGACAGAGAGAGAGAGAGAGAGAGATTCCACTGACTAAGGTGCTGACATCTGCTGTAAGCTTTTTGGGGGTGGAATGTGATACTCCCTCCAGTACAAAGGAGCTGGCCCTAGCAGCGCTGCCATTCTGCACATGAGCACCTCTTTACAGCCGGTCAGCCCAGGGTCTCGCTGCCCACAGGATGCCACCAGGTAATTACAGGGTCAGCGTCTGTCGCTGTACAACACAGAGACCCCCAGTCACTGCTGATGCCAGAAGAACAAGAGCACACACACACATGAAGAGACCAACACAGTCTTTATTTATATTGGTGCCTAAAGTTTCTTGGAAAAGAGTTGCTAAGATGTTGCATCATGTCTGGTTGAATCAGATCTGTGTGCTTAATGTGAGTGTGTTTGTGGGTAATGGAGAGAGAGAGACAGAGAGGTGTGTGTGTGTGTGTGTGTTTTCTCAGTTCTACTTGTTTTGACTGTCTCATGGCTTTGCGAGGGTAAACACGGTAGGAATCCAATGACAAGGAGAAGATGAGAGTGACCACATGAAACGGCTGCCAAAAGGTGCCGTGCAGAGCAAAGGCACGGAAATTGGTTCCAGCAGGCAGGGCTATGACTGCGCTGTCTGCCACTTTGATATGACAAATTGAGAGGTTCTCCAACATTTGCCCACCATCATATTAGGAATTGTTCTCATTTCAGAATGATGAAACAAATGAGCGTGAAATGATGAAAGGAGCACGCAGCATACCTACGCAAACTTGGAAAAGCGAATGGAGGAGAAACGTGTTCCAAGTGGCAGACTCGTTCCACGGCCAAACTCGTAAACATTTCATGTCCAGATGAATCGAATGATGAAAGGGAACACAGGCTAATGTGCCGTAGGGGAACCGTTAATATGTGTAAATTGTGAGTCATTAGAAGGAAGGGAATTAAAACGGGAACTTGACTAATGGCACACCGATGAAGTGAAAATAAATGTAAAGTTAATGAGAAAGTAGGCTATACGGAAAAAGTTTGCAAAAAACATTCTGACATCAGAAGCATCAGAAAGCATAGTTATTAACGTGTTTCAAATAACTGTTAGCCTACTTTTTTCTTTTGATGCTTTTTTGGGAGGTGGGTGGGGGTCAAGCAACAAGAGACCAGCAAAAGGGGCACTGGTAGTGAGCTAACGGGGACACACACACACTTGAAATTAGAGAAAAATGGTGTTTTATTGAACCCAATTACCGCCATAGCCCCTGCATGGTTCCCGCCTCTCTGGGGAGTTCCCTCCGGAGGGGAGTTCGACTTTATGTATAGCACCTGTTGTGTCGTCACTTGGCAGTCTGCGCTCTCCTCCCGACCCTCTGCCTCAGTCCACTCCAATAGTGAAGTTTGCACCGAGCGGCCGCACGGCGGAAAAAGGAACTCTCCTCGCTTGCCTACATCACTTCAACACGTCCCAGCTCCCTCTGCCTTACAACTCTTTTTGTGCTTTTTTGAGAGGGAGACATTTGTTGTGACTCCGCTGAACATCACGGACAATTAATCTTTGGAGAGCAGAATGCAAAAAAGAAAGACATTCGGATTTTCAAAATTTGAGTGACTACTTTGGTGACGCATTTCACACTATACACCCACAGTTATTTAAGACTACATTTTTAGCTTGAATGGCATACATGGATTGTTCACATTTGAATTAAAATAAATTCAGACGCCACTCTAAAACTTTTCTGAACTTCGGCAACAGGTGCGTCCTATGCTGTCTCTCCTGCGTAAAGGTGGTATCTGAGCGTTATCGCAGTGGTGGATGGAGAATGCTCATTAAAACTTTTTTCCACACCGGAATTGTTTTAATTGGTAGTCGCTGAACAGGATTATGAGGATACTACTTTGCTGCTATCGTCCACAGATGTTTCCGAAATTGGACTGGGGTCTTCTGAGCGCGGTTTCTGCGTGGTGATTTAGACTCAGCATCGCTCTACTTACTCGTAACTGTCCACAAGGAATCCAAATGATCCAGTTATTAATTGTGCTTCTAGCATCGTCTCTCCAACAACATGGCGTGGAAGCGGAATCGAGTCACATCAATAAATTTCACCAGTCCGCAGCTAAGGAACAGAACGGTAAGTGGAGCTGCCTCTTTCCTATAACATTGAGCCCGTGTTTGTGCAAGTCTGGAGCTCCTTGAACCGGTCACGTAGTTACCTTCTCACTCACCGCTTTGCTTCCGCCCCTGAACGGCCCGCAGGCCAACACTGTCGCCTCACAACATCTTGCTTGAGTTTAGATGTCAATGAATGACCGCGTTTTATTCAGTTCAAACAGCATTATCCTGGAGAGGAAGTGGAAATTACCTTTGGCTTTCATGTGTGCCTGTGTGTGTGTGTGTTTAGAGGGGGGAGTTGGGGAAAGGGGTCCCCTGGAACCTGTGTACCACAAGAAGCGATTACTCTGTGTTGGCAGAAAGGGCCCATTCATTCAGAGTGAGTAGCCCGCAGCTGTGTAATTTTCTTAGCCTCTGAACCTTGCCGATTTGCTGAGAGGGCTTGTAGAAAACTGGCTTTCGTCAACGATTCTATTTAACATACTCTTAAAATTCAAATAAACTAGAGTGGGGGCCAAGGTCGTGTGACTGGCTTTCTGGACATACATGTCCAACACTAGCCATTTACAAATTAGGCTGTTTGTTGATGTATAGGGGTCGCGTGTATACTAACGCCAATTACAATGACTGCTTGTGAGGTCGGTAAAATAGCTTATTTTTTCTTTGAATAATAATCATGGCAAGCCAAAATAACAAACAGCAAACTCATGGAAGGATTTGTGCTACTGTATAGACACACTGTAGGCTTACCTCAGTCTCACTGAGGCATAATCTACCATTCTGATCACGCTGCAATCATTTGAATGGTTAGTAGGTTAATAGGCCCAGATGGCTAAGTATACTTATGGTGTAATTGCATGCAATTGCATTAATACATAGACTTAACCCACATGGTCTACTGTGGGACACATGGACTATGGAACTGTGGAACTTTAGATTAACCCAGCACCTGCAAAATGTAAAGATTCATTGGAATACACTCAGAACAAGTCAACTATCTTCACACCTTCACTGAGACAGGACATATCTCACTGTCCTTCAAGGATGTCAAACAGACAGACATGCAGACAGACAGACACACACACACACACACACACACACACACACACACACACATACAGTCTCACAACAGATGTGCACTCTTTGGAAAAAACGTTCTAGGATTAAACCACCAACCCCGGCTGGGAGATGTGGATTAGTTTGTGCTGACCAGTAGGCCAAAACCCAGTTAGAAACAAGTCTGTTCCTTAAAGCACTGAGAAGTGAACGTCATGCTTGCTGTACCTGTCTGAGGCTGTTGGGCCTCCATCCTACAGGCAGAATACAGAGAGATGGTGGAGGCAGGTGGCGCATTAAAGTCAAACAAATGCATGTGCTCCATTACCTTTGGAACAGCATGGGAGCCTTACTATTCATTTTATTATTATTATTATTATTATTATTATTATTATCATTGTATCAGTTAACATGCATTGCACACTGTATCAGTTAACATACAATATGCACAATGCCCCATCCAGTCTCTTTAGCAGAGCCGAGAGCATCATGGGTAATCTGGACAGAGAGTTGGGGAGACCATCCGTTTTCCTTTGAGAGGGGCTCACTAGGAATGTAGGTTCAGTTGAGGGGTTTGCCATTTTAAACTATATCGTTTAACATTTGGTTCACGCACTGTATTCAGTGTCTGTTGGGCAACTGTTTCACCGTCTTTTCAGAGAAGTGCCAGTGTAAGGTTCATATCAACAGTATTTTATGCCTGAGAGCATTAAAGGAGATATCCGGCGAGTTTTCACATAAATCTCCGGTTTTCGAGGTCATGGAGTACTGTCGGTATGAAAAAAAACGCGAAAACAATTGGTTTTACCTAGCTCGAGTTGCTACAGCCAGCAGCTAACACAGTCAGGCAGCTACAGCGCTACTCTCTGGGGGCGTGTACATGGGAGATCACGGACATTAGTACATTCAGTACTCGGTGACCTCGAGAAACGGAGATCTATGCGAAAACTCCTTTAAGTCTATAATGTTCTAACATTTTCAAATGTGCGTGACCATACCACATCATGCACATATCAAAATGTATATGTGTTGCCGTGGAGAACCTATGAGGGAAGTCCAGGAGGCCAAAGGCTTCTCAAACTGCTCAGTGGAGGTACAAAGCTGAGATCACTGGAAACATACAGGATGGTCAGCTTCTCCCATTACCAGTGGCTGCACCATTCTGAAACAAACACACACACACACACACTCACATACACACACACACACACACACACACAGACACACACACACTTAAGCATCCAGCCCAAGTGTAAAAGGAGGAGTGACTGTTGCCCCTCCGCATTGCCCCTCTCCTGTAATCTCATGTTGCCACCCGAGGCCAACGGGGAGTGTGCACGGTTCCAGATTACAGGATTAGGGGGCAGGAATGGGGTTAAGAGGGCCCGCCGACCCCACTCGCCGGACGTGTGGCTTCCCACGTAGGACCTGCCGCGAACGCATCACATACTGTACCATTGTTCATTGTGCATTCACTACTGCCATGCTATAGCAACTGCCCCTCACTCACTCTCTCACTCACTCTCTCTCTCTCTCTCTCTCACACACACACACACGAACACACTCAGAGAGGTAGAAAGAGACAGAGAAAGAGAGACACACACACACTCAAAGAAACAACAGAAAAAGGGCCCTTTTTAAAAATGTGGTACTGGCGACAGAAAAGGCTCCTGAGGGCAAGAATATGGTTGCTCGCTGCTGGAAAGAAGCCAACAAACTGCCCCAAAGCATTACTCCAAGAACCTTTCGTAATAGGTAAAAGGACGTTTTGTATGCGTGGTAATATTTGTATTTAAAATTTTCATGTATTCATGTAAAGTGATACGTTTTCACTTATTTATAAGGTTGGAAACGTTGATTGGTTAAGTTGTGATACAAATGCCTGCATACTTGTTTGTGCCTCAGGCTATAACCAGATGCTATCTATGAGGAATAATAATATCCGATAAGAAGAAATAGGAAAAAAAGAGAGAGAATCAAATCAAGACAAAAAAGCTAAATTGTGCATTCTTTTCTCATCTCACCAACATAAATCAGCAACCCTGCGCAGGCATTTGCGAAAGCCTTTTCAGGGAGCATTCCAGGCAAACACACATTCAAACTCAGCAATGTTCCAAAGCCCGCTAATGGGTTTTACACAAAAAGATGTAACACCAGCAAGAAAAGTCAAATGTGTGAGTGTGAAGAAAAGTGTGTGTCCCCCTTAAAGAGGTCCAGTAGGCTCTCTCTCTGCTGTTACACAGTACATGCGTGGAGACCAGCTCGTTAGCCCTGTGTGGAGACCAGCTCGTCAGCCCTGTGTGTAGACCAGCTCGTCAGCCCTGTGTGTAGACCAGCTCGTCAGCCCTGTGTGTTAGCATGGCTCGGTACATGCATGGAGACCAGCTTGTCATCCCTGTGTGTTAGCACGGCTCGGTACATGCATGGAGACCAGCTCATCATCCCTGTGTGGAGACCAGCTCGTCAGCCCTGTGTGTTAGCACGGCTTGCAGTGTCCACGCCATCCCTCTGTTGTGTTAAGTGGTTTCCATAGCGTCTCAGTTTATACCCTGGAAATGTGGACAGGGATGTAATAACTGCCTCAGGGGCAACATGAGGATGGCGAATGCCCTACGGGCCTGTAATGGGTCACTAATATTTCCTGCCTGCTCCTCGCATTGGACAAACGGGCCTGTGTTGCAGGCAGGGACGTCTCTCCAGCTAACCTGAGTTCCAGTGTGTTTTGGAAGGGAGACCTAGACAGAGGTAGATGGGGTAGGTTTTATTCAGTCCTGTGTTCATACACACACACACACACACACACACACACACTCTCTCTCTCTCTCTTTCTCTCTCTCACTTACTCACTCTCACACACACATACACACACACACTATATGCATGTAGGTTCATATTAACACTCCAGGCTCTGACAGAGGTAGCCTTTTAGGTTTTTAATAAGTTTTATTCAGTCCAAATGGACTTGCTGGAGGGAGTAGGGCATAGTGTATGCTGTAGACACACACACACACACACACACACACACACACACAGATGTGACTGCCTGAACGCAGAATACTGTGTCATAGATGCATAACACACACACACACACACACACACACACACACACACATACAGAAATGCATACAAACACACAACTATGCATACTCACAGGCAAATAGAAATACAAGTAAAATAAAGAAACATACACACACACACAAACATACACACACACCACCCAAACAGTCTCTCTGTCTCAGTTGTCCCTGCTGTTGCTGGGAGCTGTGTGCTTGGAGCTGCTCTGCAAGGAGCTAAAACTGTGCGTGTTGTTGCTGTCGGGACAGTTGAAGTGCACTGCAGTGGATTTGGCAGGCAAGCGAGTCAGGGCCTGCCTAATGTTTGTCATGTCGGGCACTGAGTGTACATTCTTGGCCTGAGCAGGACTTTGGAGGGGATGAGGGAAGGATCTGGGTCAGAGAGCTGCTGATCAGACTCTCCTCTTTTTTCCCCCTTGTGTGTGTGTGTGTGTGTGTGTGTGTGTGTGTGTGTGTGTGTGTGTGTGTGTGTGTGTGTGTGTGTGTGTGTGTGTGTGTGTGAATGTGTGTGCGCACGTGTGTGTGCTTGTGTTTGTGTGTGTGTTTGTGTGCGTGTGTCTGTCCGTGTGTGTGTATGTGTGTGTGTGTGTGTGTGTGTGTGTGTGTGTGTGTGTGTGTGTGTGTGTGTGTGTTTGTGTTTCCACCAGATCAGGACCAAATCAGTCATATCAGAGCCAGATGCATCTCAGACAGTTGCTGTCAATGCAATTCAACAGAGGCAGTGCATCTCTCTTTGCAGTGCACAAACGAATGTTTGCTGATATTGCCATTTGAACAGTATTGTTCATCATACTGGGAATGTATGATACTGCAGCAACCTATGTCATAACTAACAAGAGCATTCTGCTAGCATAACATTTTCAATTGTCGCTTTGGACAAAGGCGTCTGCCAAATCCCATAACCATAACCATAGCCATAACCAGAAATGCCACTATGACATGTTCAGCACAGGTTTTGTTTTTAGTAGCAGTACTTTTTGCCAGACACATTTAGCTAATTTCAGTATATTCCCAGATATTCCACGTTTTATAAAATGTCCATCTTCATTCTGTATAATAATGTGCTTATATTGGTAATTTGATTGAAAATGAAAACATATTAATTTGGTGAATAACGTGTGCTGCTGGGAATGGCTAGACTGACAGCTGTGGCTTGTGCTTTGGGGCTTTGGATGAGAAACTAATCATTGTGCTGTTCCTGTGTGCGGCCGAGTTGCGGTAGCACCAGTCAGCGCATGTAAGCACCACAAGTAGGCATTACATGGAGGGGAAAAATTAAGCAATCTTTGGAAAATTGTTGAATCTTTGCCAAATCAAAAGCCTTTATTACGGCTGAGGATGTCGGGTATTGGATTTCAGGGGGTAGCTGTGGATCTCTGCACAAAGCTCCTTAGAGTATGGAACAGCAATTTGTGCCACTGATTGTGTTTCACTGAAAGTGCACTTCAAACAACTCCTGGAAAGAAAGAGTGAATCAACCAGCCATATGTGTCCATCATAAAGAAGGATGCTCCAGGAAGATCCCACTTATCCTCCTTGACCCCTGCACACCTGTGGTGGTTAAGCAGAGTCTGTGTCTGAACTGAAGAGTGATGACCCTCACTGTGTGCTCCTGAGCCAGTGGGAGAGAGAGAGAAACAAGACGGCGATGGTCATAGTCCAGAGTGCTTATCTCTGATCAAAACCAGCCTATACACTCAGCCATCCAACTGCTCAGCAACTTAAAGAGGCCTGTAATCTGTAGGAGCAGCTGCCTCCTCTTGTCGAACTTCAGGAGATCTGGGGGCTGATACGGAAGCCCAATATGCCCGATATGCCCAGCTGCACACAAAAGCACCACTGCAGGCTCACTCGGGCACTGTGACCTGACGTTTATCCTCAGACGACAGCACAGACATGTACAGGACGGTACGCGGGCATCAGATCAAAGGGCCCTTGAGGGAACATTCATTATTAGTTTTACCTGACCACAACCTCATGCGCAGAAGCCACTCCCTAGAGCAGGGTAAAGTCTTTTGTTTAGGTTTTTTTTTGCTTTTGCGTCACACTGATAAGGATTTTCTTGTGATAGGGGGATATATTGTTTTAAAAGCCAGATCCTTGAGAAACTTTTGGAGGTTCTGCCATTTGAATCTGTGGAGGAACCTCTTTATACTACACTAGAATTCTGATAGACATCAGCTAGGAATCCTCAATACTATATTCTGGAATAGATCTGGGCCATCTGCAGCAGCTAGCTGAGGCACAGTGAGCGGTGTGTGCAGTTGCTAAGTATGTGCTGTGGGGGAGCTGTGGAGCAAGCAGCAGCACCAAACCACATGTGGGTTTCAGTGCCCATGGGGTCCCAGGTTCAACTCCAGCCTGCGGTCATGTCCCGATCCCACCCCATCTCTCTTTCTTCCACTCGCCTCCTGTCTCTCTCCACTGTCCTATCGATATAAAGGCAAAGGCCTAACAAGTATACTAAAGAAAGAGAAGTATGCACTGTGGCTGCCATAGCAGTGGGATCTTTGCTCGTCTGGGAGCAAGGGTGCTGGGCACGAGGTCAGACAGGGCAAACGAGGGGCACGGCATGGAACCAACAGTACACCGGGCACCAGAGCACTCCGCCCGTGCCAGCTCAGAGCCCCAAATAGCCCTGAGCTAACGCTAACATTGACTCTGAGACCCAGAGAGATGGTTTATTTTCTTTGTGTGTGTGTGTGTGGGTTTTTTTTTTAGTGAAGTGTCTGGCTCTGTCTAGACTGGTAGGGAGGAGCAGGCTGGCCTTGCCCAGAGCAGAGATTACCTGTCGGCGTAAATACCTGTCAGTCAGTGGCTGACACCAGTGCTTCCTCAGCTCACACCTGTCAGTGTGTCAGAGAGGCTTGACCCCGCTGACCTCTTTTACTAGCTCATTAGGGTGACACGGCCATATCCTCTGGCAGCTCTACTGACACACACACACACACACACACACACACACACACACACACACACACACACACACACACACACACACACACATACACATGGTTTGTCTTCGAAAGTAAAGTTTTTCAGCAATAGCCTAACAGTGGGAAAGTCAAGAATATGAAGTCTTTCAGGTGAACTCTCTGGTTCTGGAGAGAAATCCACACGTTTGTTTGCCTGACATTTTTGGGATGTCAGGACAGTGGTGATATTTA
>NC_063202.1:24841054-24846054 GCF_017589495.1 Alosa alosa
ACACACACACTCCAGTGTTTCCCATACATTGACTTCTTGTGGCCTCCCACCACAAAATCAACATTGACCACCACACAATGATTTTCCAGGTTGTACTAAATTGTGCTTCAATCTGGTTAGCATCATAATCACGCTGTGCTAAAAACTGTTGTATTAAATTTAATTCTGCAAACCAACCACCACAAATGGAATTCAATTCTGTGGGAAACACTGCACTCACACACACAGATACATACACATGTAAATAAACCATGTAAAGTGCACCTATACACTCCTATTATGTCAAATTCTACCAGTATATTTTTTTACAAAATGTTGCAAACACCACTCAGTCACCCAGAACACTCAAAGCCATGAACAACATACACACACACACACACACACACACACACACACACTTACACCACACCAACACACACACACTTACACCACACCAACACACACACACACACTCAAAGCCGTGAACAACAAGCCATTGTTCACCATGCAATACAAACCAAGCATTTATAAAATCGTATTGTATATATGTCTACTAGTTGTCTACTCTAACAGTAACAAATGAGCTGCTTGTGTTCTGGACCGGAGTAACTGATGGCCCAGGCCAGAACATAGTTCCCTCTCTGTGAGTGAGACGATATGTTTGGATATGCCACTCAGTTTACCTGTCATAAATATAAATATAGCTCAGTTTACCTGTTGTACATAAACATAACTCAGTGCGGGCATGCTCGGACGGAGCATCAGACAGAAGCTAGCGGCTAATGGCTAATCACCGGGCGTGTGATGGCCTCTTTGCAGCCTTTCTGCTCCATTACTTCCCCGCCGAGCCTGACCCTGTCCCCTCCCCCTCCGTCACTCCGCTCTGTCAGCACCCAGCGCCAGCAGGCCAGGTGCTTAATCATGTGTGGCCTCCGGCCCACTCAAATAGCCAATTACGTAAGACAAACAGCACCGCGCACAGGAGGAACGAACGACCACAAACTGCAACGCACGGAGAAGGAAACTCTAGAAATAGAATTCCTCCTGCTAAGTTATCGAAAGTCATTTAATATTGTGTGGTGGCTTTGGCAAAAAGGCATCCAAAGTGTAAGGAGTAAAAGTGCAATGCTTCCTTTATCAGTGAAAGGCTTGTGATAGTGTTTCTGCATATGAGTGTTCATTAGTGTCAGGGTCTTCAGTGCTACCATTACAGGTCTATTCACACCTGGAACAATAACAATAAAGATAACGTTAATTATAGCGACATTAGCGTCCACACTAACCAACGATAAGGAAAGTCTCTCCTTGTGTTGGTGAATGTGTAAAATTGAATGGATTCTGATTGGCTGTCAGCTTTTTAGTGTTTTTAAAATCCAAAATGATATTGTTCCTCATGTCTTTATCATTATAGTTTATGTTCAGCTAGAGCGACATTTTATTTGCTGTTATGGTTATAGTTAATGTTCCTGGTAGGAACGACCCTTTACCCTGCAGGTATATGGGGGACATAATGCAAATGTTATACTGCTGAAGTACTATGCAGTGCAATGCAGTTCCATGGACACAATACTACATTCCTGCATATGAATTGTTAAGAATTCCTAAAAACCTGCAGTTGTTTTCTGTAAGGTTAGTGCAGCCTGGAAATACCACACATGTCAGCTGCAGCCCACCCTTCAAGTCAAGATCAGCAGCTAGACATAATCCTCAGGTGAAGTGCAGGTGAAAAAACAATACTCGCAAACTTTCATGCCAACTCCTGGATGTTGAAAGCTTTACAGAGTGACAGAAAGGCCCAGATATGTTATGTCAAGCCCTAAATAATGCATTTGATTAAACCTTGAATAATACACTCCGAGATCCAGCATCTGTGCCAACTGGGCAGCGAGCTCGTTTTCTTCACCGGCCCAGAATAAACATCCAGAACTTGCAGCCTCAATGCTATCTCCCGATCGGTCGTCATTACTCCTGACAACTTAATACAGAGGGCAAACACGGCCCCTTTCATACACTGTTTGCCTTCCGCTATCAGACGGAAAGGCTTCTTATGCAGGTGGAGAGTGTTGACACTGGGATTAGTGCTGGAACACACCCTGGCTGGCCCTGATTTCACTCTCAAGGTCTTCGGGGGGAAAATATGCAAAAGCTGATCACTAAATTTACCTTAGCCCTGGATTTGCTTTGGATTTAGTGATTGCGTTTTTGGATCGCAATATCATGATTGCACTTCGACTTTAGTTTATCAGCTCGACTAACCCGACATTTGCCCTGACACCTCGGACCTGACGACCCCCTGACGAATCCATTCTTACTGAATATAATATACAGTAAGGTGAGGCTCAATGTTTCTGTCATGTCCTTTAGTTCTGCCCCACTCCTCCCATCTCTCCCTTTCATCTCATATCACCAGCGTAAGGACCAGCGCTGCAGTCTGTGGCCTGAAATCGAGGCCAGCGTTGCCCATTTAGAGGAGGTGTGGGGCGGCCATCTTTAAATTCCTTTCGGCAATCAGTCACGTTTGCCGGTGGACACAACTGGAGGTTTAAATCCTTCACACAGTCAGTCACATTTGCCCGAGGACATTTGTGATGTTTCAATGTAACCAATTAACTGTTTTGTTTTTCTTTTTAATTTTTTATGTTTAATTGTTAATTTGTTTATGTCTTGATATATGTGTGTAGAGTGCTTTGAGTGAAAAATGCACTATATGGATAAAACACATGCTTACTTACTTACTCTTACTTACTTTTATTTACCGACTGACTGACTGACTGACTTAACGTTCAGATTAGGGTATTTATGTCATGTGAAATGGACTAGTGAAATGGTCAGATCAGACTATGGTACGCTAGGCTGGCTGGCGAGCGTCCACACTCCAGGCTGCTGTGTCTGTGAAGCCTGTTAGGCCGGTGAGGGGCTGTGGCCAGGGCAGCTGGGGACCACAGGGCAGATTACAGACTAGAGCAGCAACGCTGGGTTTGGTGTTGCACACTCAGCAAAACCAAGCTCTGCATCACTCATGTTACATGACTGTGTGTGTGTGTGTGTGTGTGTGTGTGTGTGTGTGTGTGTGTGTGTGTGGTTAATATGAGCTTGATGTGTACACATGCACACACACACACACACACACACACACACACACACACACTGAACACTGAAAAACACAATATAATATACACATAACTGCATTACATCCTTGTATCACATGTTTGCAGATCCACACACAACCACACTGCCTACTTGGCCCAAGTTATTTCTGTGTGCTCTCTATATCATTATATTGCATCCCCTTGCGTCCCTTTGTCCTTATGTCCTTACATGTGTCTGGTGTGTGTGTGTGTGTGTGTGTGTGTGTGTGTGTGTGTGTGTGTGTGTGTGTGTGTGTGTTATTTCTGTGTGCTCGCTATATCATTATGACCGCCGCTAGCGAAGCGTCATCTACTTCCTGAATTTTTGGTCAACGATACCCGGGACACCGAACCACCGCGGCACATGAAATTTGGTGGGTATGTAGCCCCACTAGACTTTTTGGGAAAAATTTTGTTTGGTCCCTCGGGGCCACTCCCCAAAGCGCTGGGCCCCCGAAACCCAAAAAATGCAGTTTTTCCTAAATAACTACCTGAACCGTGGCACCAAGGATGAAGAAATTTGTATGGTATGTTGGTCTCAAGGGCCCACATCAACCTAGCCCATAATCACTCATTTGTGATTTGCACCCCGGTAAAAAATGAAAATGCTATATCATTCTGCTTTAATCGCCCCTATCTTCAGTTAAGATGTTCAGAACTGCACCAAATTGTATGTGTATGATTGACCTGGCATTCTCTGGGGGGTATGCCAAGTTTCTCAGAGAATTTCATCCATGGGGGTCTGGGATGAAAAAATGTAGGTTATGTGTACATTTAGTGACTGTACACTCATTGGCCTGTAGATGGCGGTGCACACATATACACATGCACACACACACAGGTACGCATTATACTATTGGTATTAGAACGGCTGATACATAATTACAAATTCAGTAGGATTAAAAGAAAGCCAAATATTCATCATCATCATCATGGCTGCATTTCCAGTATTGGCGATAAGTAGTCGTTTGTCCACTAGATGGCGCATCGTTGCAGTGAGACGTAATTTTGTTGGAAGTTAAAAGTGGGTTGGAAAAACAATGGGCACTTCCTACAAGGACTGTAGTTTAGCAGAGAACGTCTAATAAGGATAGGACGATGTTCACATGAAATGTAATTCCCATTTCTTCTTGAAGCCGAAATAAATCTGAGAATATTTATCGGACATGCTTGGTTTTTACTGCAGGTACGTTAATCTTATAATATCAATAAGGACCTAGGTACAATAATGTTACTGTTAGCGTTGGTTGAGTGATGGAGGCCAATTTGATTGCATTTGTAGAAAACTATAAATGCGGTTATACCAAGCAAATTGATAGCAGCACTGTAATTGTATCTTTCGACTGTCATTTGTTGCAAGTGCTACAAAAATCATTCTGTGCAATGGAAGATTTACCAACGTTATTAACCGGGTCTGATACAGTTTTGCCTATACATGCATGAGACTGAGACGCCTGTTTATTTGTTTTAAGTGCGTGCAGGGTGTGAGAGGGGAATCGATGTGCTTTGATTCCAGCTAGGTAGTTGTAGTCTGTGAGATTAAAAAGCATGTGTGTGTGAAGTATCCAAACAATGACACCTTCATTTCATTATGGCTGCTTTAGCAACACACCTTAAGCTACTGTGTAGTGGGTCCCATTTAGAAGTGGCTACTTCATTCACAAGATTCCTTGACTCATGGAGCTGCGTGAATTTTATTACAACTTTTCGCACGATATGGCAGTTTAAGTCCGCTTGATATTGTAAGGCGTAAGCCATTGGTTTCCAAAAGAGATTTTATTTGTGTCGCCAGCATAGCCTGTTGACAATTTATGTTGTAAATAGCCCTACCTGTAGCTTAGGGAAGCTAACAGCTTTCTATTAGGATCTAGTTTGTTAGTTACAGTTTTGTCA
>NC_063202.1:24853554-24871052 GCF_017589495.1 Alosa alosa
TTTACAGAAAAAAAAAAAAAAAATTCTTCTGTCTCTGTTAGGAAAGCAGGGAAAGGCTGCTGTCATCGTCCAAAACACAGTATGGGAGACAAGCAAAAAGTGGCGATGCATGCAAGTATGCAAGGCGTCGCATGCGCTGTGTGTGTGCCTGCGAACGTCGCGGCGAAGGGTGCGTCGCGGCGTGTGTGTGTGTCTGCTGTCAAAGGACGGTCCAAAACACAGTATGGGAGAAAAGTGTTGCTTCAAATCACATGACCTCACCTCTGGGCAGTAGTAAAGGAGCACTCTGGCTGTTTTGATATCAAGGCTCGTTTATGGGATGAAATTAAAGAGCTAATATCATGCTTCAGTAATGAGAAACACTTATGTGCCTTTGGCGCAATTATGTGTTCAACAGTGTGTGTGTGTGTGTGTGTGTGTGTGTGTGTGTGTGTGTGTGAGAGTACACAGGCTGGTGACCCGGGGACTTTGTATTGGGGGGCTATTGAAAACAAGAGCCAAACAGTTGGTAAAGTACTGCTTAATTTCAGCCATTATAGGAAGCATGTTTATTTGGAAAAGGAGATGTTTTCTGTACCCCTGAGATTGTGTTGTCATACATAACAATGTGCTGATGTGGTTTAATTTATTTGATCATTCAAAACATTTGATTCCTAATGAAAATTTACTTGTAATGTCGAATTGAATAAAGTATCTAAAATGTGTGTGTGTGTGTGTAGGTGTGTGTGTGTGTGTATATGTGTATTCCCTCCCACCTGTGTGTGAACCTCTCCTCTGTCTTGGGTTAATATTTAAAGCACTGCCCCCTGTTGTTGCCCCCCCACTCCTACCCACACACACACACATACACACACACACATACCTACACACCCATACCCACAAACACACACCTACCCACACACACATACCTACACACCCACACCCACAAACACACACACCTACACACCTACACACACACACACACACACACACACACACACACACACACACACACACACCTACACTTCCCTGGCCCCCACCACCCCCACCCTGTAAAGTGTGAACAAAGCACAAAGGCAGCTCTGTCCAGGCCTATTTATCCCGCGGCCACTTCCTGGCTCAATCACGCTCACCTCTGCTGAGAAGAGGTGCAGGACTGGCCTACGCACGCCAGGGAAGTGGGTCGGGTGTGTGTGTGTGTGTGGGCTTTGAGGTAATGCAGCCAGGAGACAGGCATTTAAAGGGTGGGGAGACACTGGGTAACCTCCCCCACCCCCCTCCAACCCCCGGTGAGGTCAGGGCAGTGGAAAAGGTTGGGGATCCCCCAGAAATGGAGCTGGGGTGCAATGGAGCACACACACACACACACACACACACACACACACACACACACACACACACACACACACACAGCACCCCTCTCCACCACCACCCCCACCTCTCCCTAGCCTGGTGACTTGAGAGAGACAGAATGTGTGAGAGAAAGAGAGAGGGAGAGAAAGAGAGAGGGAGAGGAAGAGAGAGATCTTTACGCGGAAGTGAAAACAGTGAGTGAGATCTCGCATGACTTGGGACACAGAAAGTGGGATGACACGAGACAGTGGACGAGGTTTCTCCTTTGGCAGCGTGTGTCGCGGATCTCAGAAACATGGCAGCAGGGACGCATTAGGAGTGTAATACTTCTGCTACTCATATCACAGCCCATCATGCAACACACTAATTGAGCCTAATTGTGTTTTTTTTTGTAAGACAGACATGACAGCTGTGCTGAGCCAACAAAAACTGAAGTTGGTGTTTGTGCAAAATGAATGAGAGAAAAGGGCTGCTAGTTTATGGGGAAAAGAAAGCAACATTTCCATGTTTTATGGGTTGGTGGGGGTTTGTAGGCTCATGTGAGCTCATGACGGTGTGTGTGGGTGGGTGTGTGTGTGGATGTTGGGGGGGAGCGTGTGAAATATGTGAAGCTCATGGGGGAAGCAGGCTGACAGTTTCTCTGTGGGAGACTTTCCAGTATGCCACTGACTGGCGTCCATTTTAAACACAAACATCCCATTTCAGCTTCCTCCCGCTCTTTCCTCAACAGCCCCCTTGTCCTTTTAACTTTCTTTCTAACATCCCCCCTCTCCTCCTCTCTCCCCTCTCCTCCTCTCCTCCCCTCTCTCCTCCTCTCCCTCTCTCCCCTCTCTCCCCTCTCCTCTCCTCCCCCTCCTCCCTCCTCCCTCCTCCCTCCCTCCTCCTCCCCTCTCCTCCTCTCCTCCTCTCCTCCCCCTCTCTCCTCCTCTCCTCCTCTCCCCTCTCCTCCTCTCCTCCCCTCTCTCCTCCTCTCCTCCTCTCCCCTCTC
Source organism: Alosa alosa (assembly GCF_017589495.1). Classification (NCBI taxonomy): domain Eukaryota; kingdom Metazoa; phylum Chordata; class Actinopteri; order Clupeiformes; family Clupeidae; genus Alosa; species Alosa alosa. The sequence goes on from NC_063202.1 coordinate 24,855,875, forward strand.
CTCCTCTCCTCCCCTCTCTCCTCCTCCCTCCCCCTCTCCTCCTCTCCTCCCCTCTCCTCCCTCCTCCCCTCTCCTCTCTCCTCCTCTCCTCCTCTCCTCCTCCTCCTCCCCTCTCTCCTCCTCTCTCCCCCTCTCCCTCTCCTCCCCTCCTCCTCTCCTCCCTCCTCCCTCCTCCCCTCCTCCTCCCTCTCCTCCTCTCTCCCCTCTCCTCCTCTCTCCTCCCCTCTCTCCTCCTCTTTCTCTCCTCCTCTCCTCCCCTCTCTCCTCCCCTCTCCCCCTCTCCTCCTCTCCTCCCCTCTCCTCTCTCCTCTCTCCTCCCCCTCTCTCCTCCTCTCCTCCCCTCTCCTCCCCCTCTCTTCCCCTCTCCTCCTCTCCTCCCCTCTCTCCCCTCTCCTCCTCCTCCTCTCCTCTCCTCTTTTTTCTTCCCTCAGTTGAGCCAGATTTTGTGTATGCTCTTAATTACACCGGCAACAGAGCGAAATTCATTTCTTAACACTGAGCTTTCCCAAGCTTCCCATGTGTCCATCACACACGCGCACACACACACACACACACACACACACACACAAAGAGCCCTCTCCTCCTCCCCTCTCCTCCTCCTCCTCTCCCCTCCTCCTCTCCTCCCCTCTCTCCTCCTCTCCTCTCTCTCCCCTCTCCTCCTCTCCTCCCCTCTCCTCCTCTCCTCCCCTCTCTCTCCCCTCTCCTCCCCTCTCTCCTCCTCTCCTCCCCTCTCCTCTCTCCTCCTCCTCTCCCCTCTCCTCCCCTCTCTCCTCCTCCCCTCTCTCCTCTCCTCCCCTCTCCTCCTCTCCTCCCCTCTCTCTCCCCTCTCTCTCCTCTCCTCCTCTCTCCTCCTCTCCTCCTCTCCTCCCCCTCCTCTCCTCCCCTCTCTCCTCCCCTCTCCCCTCTCCTCCCCTCTCTCCTCCTCTCCCTCTCTCCCCTCTCTCCTCTCTCCCCTCTCCTCCCCTCTCTCCCCTCTCCTCCTCCCCTCTCTCCCCTCTCCTCCTCTCCTCCTCTCCTCCTTTCCTCTTTTTTCTTCCCTCAGTTGAGCCAGATTTTATTGTATGCTCTTAATTACACCGGCAACAGAGCGAAATTCCATTCTTCGCTTGCTGAGGCTTTCCCAAGCTTCCCATGTGTCCATCACCTGCACGCGCGCACACACACACACACACACACACACACACACAAAGAGCCCTCTTCCAGAAGCATGTGTCTATCTGTAATGGCTGGCTGCAGGAGTTTAAGGACTCTGTGGGCCTTCATTGAAACCATGTGTGGTGCTTACTGTACCATGTATAAGTGTAGCAATGCAGCAAGCCGGTGGGCGAGGAGCGGGCGCATCCCCCCTGCCCAGGAGGGGTTCCAAGCACCAGCCTGTCTCTACGCTGTGCAACTCACTGCTCCCCGAAGAAACATGTCCTATAGAAAAGAGCAATTCAGACGCTACATGAAGCACACCATCGTTTCCCAACAGGAGTCAAGTTATGTGGGATTACCCTGAAATTCAAATGGGCCGGCTGAGATAGTGGATCTTACAATCTTACAATTGACCAATACAATACATAAATGTTTTTTTTTTTTTTAAATTAAAAACCCTATGATATCCTTCATTACAATATAGCTAAGTAAATATAAAGTTATACAGCCTGCATGAGATGTTTGATTGACAGAATTATGCTTGATCAATGTTCGAAACAAAGTAGCAAAACAACCAGGTGTGCAAGGACATTAGGGAAATCAAAAGTACGCTGGTCTGGATATTTACAGCACAGATGTGGGTTGTGCTCTTGCAACATGTAAATGATTGGGGAATTAAGCTAGCTGTGACATCAAAATAGTCGTAACACAAAACAAGGAGCCATTAAGTTGGAGAGAAAAGTCAGGCGATTATTCGCAGGGACCTACCCAATGAAATGACGTGGACCCGACTACCACTATTGATCCAAAACATGCAGCCAAACAAGGCGAAATGGTTAACACAGAACAATATCAACATTTTAGGTGTGTGGAAGCGGACCTCAATCAGTCAAAAACAGGCTGAGAAGCCGGATTGATGGCAAGAATCATTCCTGCCTCAAACCGGATTGCTGCTATAGGATAAGGTGCAATTGTAGAATTATTGTGGAACATGGAGGCCTGGTAGAATATTATAGAACCATTTTGAGAGCTGTGAATGCAAATAAGATGTTTCCACTGATTATTTAAAAAGGGTATGAACTATTTTGGACATGGCATTTTCATAAAATAAAGAACAAAATATGAAAAATGGATTCTTTTTGATTCCATGTTTCTCACCACATTGTTCACAAACTTTTAGCCATGTTAAGTGTCATTTTCAGTCAGAACAAACATATTGGTCAAGAGAAAATCAACAATAAATCAGGGGTATGAATCATTTTGTTCTTAACTGTACATGCATACATACATACATACATGCATACATACATACATACATACATACTACATACATACATACATACATACATACATACATACATACATACATACATGCATACATACATACATACATACATACATACATACATACATGCATACATACATACATACATGCATACATACATACATATATGCATGCAATCATTCTCATGCCTGGTGAAGGACATGTCCAGGACTTTAACATGTCCAGGACTTTAACATGTCCAGAGAACCAGGCTTTGGAAAATAATTTTAGAAACCTGTAATTTCATCAACTCAACAGCTGAGGAAAACCTTAGGAATCGCCAGAGTCTCAAAGTGTCCAACTTGCCAACTTGCAGAGAACACTGTGGTCCTCACTAGAGTCTAGGGTTACATAGCAACAAGAAGCTGTGTTTTTAGCGGAGCCCTATCTCTCCCTCGCAAATCTCTCCCTCACAGTTTTGGTTTTAGAACGTGTTATGTAAGTTGAGAATCTCAGCACCAAGGGTCAGAGTGTCCCTCTTCTCTGGGAACTGTGGGGTTCTATTCAGCATGCCATGGCTTCTTCTCTGGAACCTGAACAGATGCATTTGTCTGTAGTCGGTTCAGGGTTGTCAGCTTATTTCACAGACATTCAATCACGATCACAGTAGATCATTGCTCCAACACGCCTGATGAAAAGAGACATCAAATGATCTCTTTTTTCTTGCCGTCTCTTTTCCTGTCTCTCTCTTCTTTCCTCCCTTCAAAGGGAATTCATCCATGCCAAGTCCAATATGACGTTCTCCTGTAACTTTGCTCCATAAAGTGTTTTGTCTTGTGGTGTGTGTGTGTGTGTGTGTGTGTGTGTGTGTGTGTGTGTGTGTGTGTGTGTGTGTGTGTGTGTGTGTGTGAGGTGCGGGCAAAGGAAGTGTAGCCTGGAGGGGCTTTTGTTTGGATTATTAGCACAGAGAGCCTTCGTCCCAAGCCTCCCCCTCCCATCCCCTCCCCTCCCGAGAGCAAGAGCAAGCATCATCTTGCAGCGAGCCCTTGCACTGACAAGGTGTCTATTCATCAAAAGACAGAGCCTGCAACCAGACCCAAACACTCTTCTGTCTGCAGAGAAAATAGAAGAACAGGGTTTGAGGGAAGTGAATGAGTGGGTGTGTGTTTGTGTGAAGAAGTGTGTGTGTGTGTGTGTGGTGTGTGTGTGTGTGTGTGTGTGTGTGTGTGTGTTTGTGTGTGAATGCATGTGTTTCATTAGTTATGTGTGTGGGCATGTATGTATTTTTGCTTTTGGACACATTAGTAATAAGTATTAGAGCCTGTGTAAGTGTGCAGAAGTAACTGTGTGAGTGTGAATGTGTCTGTGTGCGGGCGCATGCGTGCTGGATCTTTGTCTGCAGGACAGTGTAGAACTGAATTTGCCAAACACGTTTTGTCTTGTGCCTTTCTTCTCTCCCTGGTGCTCCGTTGATCCCCGGCACGTCCTGCACATAAAAGTGCCGCGTACAGGCTCACGCTACGGCCTGTTACGCTCACGGATAACCTGCCACGGTTCACGGCGCTCACTTCCACGGCTCACTTTTACGACTCAATTTACGGCTCACGTTACGGCTCACTTTACGGCTCACGTTACGGCTCACGTTACGGCTCACGTTACGGCTCACTTTACGGCTCACGTTACGGCTCACGTTACGGCTCACTTTACGGCTCACATTATGGCTCACGTTATAGATCACATTATGACTCACGTTACAGCTCACGATACAACTCACATTAAGGCTCACGTTACGGCCCACGTTACGGCTGATGTTACGGCTCACGTTACGGCTGAAGTTACGGCTCACGTTACAGCTCACATCATGGCTCACGATATGGCTCACATGACGGCTGTTTACAGAGCATATCAGGCCTCTCCTTATGGATCTCCACACTCACACACTCTCTGATTAGGAGTCTAGATGAATGGAGAATTCAGGACTCTGTGGAGGATCTCACACACATACACACACACACAAACACACACAGACATACACACACATACACCCACACATACACACACATACAAACACACACACACACTCCAACAGACCCTACCATCACTTCTAAAACACACTCAGGCACAAAAATGCACACACACACACATACACACACACACACACACACACACACAGACATATACACATACAAAGACAAAGCCACACACACTCTCCTCCCCGTATTTTGGAGCTTCTAGTGAAATCATTAATGGCTTACAACTGTGAGATGTGTTTTTTCCGGCTGAGTGCTGGTGGCTTTCTGAGATGGTGCCGGAGTGAGTGCTTCAGGCCCAGAGACATGAGTCACGTGTTGGGCTGAACACAGCAGCGGTGGCTCAGAGTGCAATTACACTCACCACATCAATTGTCAATTACAAGATGCTCCTTGTTGGTGCCCCCCACCCAATCCCAATCCTCCCCCACCTTTTTTATGCAGCCCTTGCCACTTAATCTACTAAACCCCTCTTCTACTGCACTCTTTACCCCCCCCCCCCATTAATGCACAAATAGGCTGACACCAGACATAATTTCACTGCATTTCTTACTTCCAGTAACTATATGCATGTGACAATAAACTTCCTTGTATCCTTGTATCCTTGTACACTCTCATAGTGCTCCTAATATGGTGTGTGGTTATTTGGTGACATCATTGGTGAATATGGACCCTTTCAAGAGAGTTCCATCATCAGCATCATAGTTGGCCCCACAAGACTTCCTTTTTAACATTCCATATGTTATCAATGCAGAGGAAGTAGATTGGGGCCCAAATAGAACGTTCAAGCATTGTTTTTGTTTACCTTGTTGAAAGGGTCCATAGACAATTACACACTCTGTAATTTAGCAAGTGTGTCAGCTTCACACGCTACTCTCACTCAACAGCTGCATTTATCACAGCATCAGTGAGTGCAGACTAGCCTGCTAACGTGCTCATTTGCGTTTACAGTTTGTGTTTTTACAGCGGTTTTCTCCAAAAGCCTGTGGGACACTAAGATGGTCAATGTGTGGGCAGTGTTAGAGAGGTGAGAGAGGTGTCAGGAATCGTCATGGCGAGATGTGTGTTTTTAGCTGAGCTGAAGAGTGTGACATCAGGAGAGAAGGATGAGAATGAAACACTGCCTACGGGTGCCCAGCGGGGTCATAGCCTAGGCTACTGTCTGCAGTCTTGCTACGGGTGCCCAGCGGGGTCAGGAGAGGAGGGAAGGAGAGGAGAGAAGAGAGAGAGGAGGAGTGAAGAGATAGGAAAGGAGAGAGAAGAGAGGACGAGTGAAGAGACAGGAGAGGAAGAGTGGATTGAGGAGGAGAGAGGAGAGGAGAGGAGAGGAGAGGAGGAGTGAAGAGATAGGAAAGGAGAGAAGAGAGGACGAGTGAAGAGACAGGAGAGGAAGAGAGGACTGAGGAGGAGAGAGGAGAGGAGAGGAGGAAAGTATATAAGTATATATACTCTTTTGATCCCATGAGGAAAATTTGGTCTCTGCATTTATCCCAATCCGTGAATTAGTGAAACACACTCAGCACACAGTGTACACACAGTGAGGTGAAGCACACACTAATCCCGACGAAGTGAGCTGCCTGCATCAACAGCTTCGGGGAGCAGGAGGGGTTAGGTGCCTTGCTCAAGGGCACTTCAGCCGTGCCTACTGGTAGGGGTTCGAACCGGCAACCCTCCGGTTACAGGTCCGAAGTGCCAACCAGTAGGCCACGGCTGCCCAAGGAGGGGACTGAGGAGGAGAGAGGAGAGGAGGAGGGGACTGAGGAGGAGAGAGGAGAGGAGAGACTGGGTGACAGAGCGTCCTGATGTCCAGTTTCTACAGTATAACAGAGGAGATGTGACAGGCCACAGAAAACCAGTGAAACGAGAGAGTGGTAAAAAAAAGGGAAAGGAAGAAAGAAATGGATAGCAGAAAGAAAGAGTGGAAACAGAACTGCAGTGAGGAACAGTTGTTCAGACAAATCACACACACACACACACACACACACACTCAGACAAATCACACACACACACACAGTTTGCCCTTCAGCAGCGTCCAGTCACAGCGTTCTGGTAAATTTCCAGGGGTCAGGGTCACACAAACACAGGACAACTAATTACAGGACAAACACAAGCATCAGGGTCAGAGGTCACACTCTACACACGGCAGCTGGGTGCGGGCCACACCCGGGGGAGATCTGGCCCAGATCGGGCATGCCTGTGCTGGTGATGCCGGCTGCTTTGTGGGCCGAGAGGCATCGGAGATGTTTCTCAGTTGCAAAACTAATTACGCAGAGCAGCCCTCAGGACACGGAGCATGTGAAATGCTGTCAGAACATGAGTGAGGAGGACAAGGGTGTGTGTGTGTGTGTGTGTGTGTGTGTGTGTGTGTGTGTGTGTGTGTGTGTGTTGCATCCCATAATTGTCTCCTGTTTTGTGACTGCCAGGTTTGCAGTCAGTGAGAACAGCCCTGAAAACATAACCATAAATAAGTTCCCATTTTTATGACTTCCCCTAAATGACTCCTTGAATGTGAGCTGGCCTGATCAATACTCAGTCTAGAGTCCAGTCTGATGGCCTGTGTCCAGCAATGGAAAGCTATTCAGTCTCCCCTGGGAGCCGGATGGAGTCTGCAGCTTCAGTGCCTTCCTTCTGTCCTGTTCTTGTCTATTGTATGCCTCTTTCATTAAGCTTGTCAAAGGTCACTTCTGGTTTCATACTGACTATGAAATACTCAAAAATAAAATATTGATGTAAAGAGGAAGTTTTAGGTTTTTATCACTATGGACATTTAAGTGGAATGTATCGGGTCATCAGGAATATTCCAAATTGTTTTACGTTGCTGGATAATGGGTTGGGTAATAATGTCATTCAATGTGCTCTAATCTCAGCGTGTGCCATGTTCTGATTAACTGATAAGTAGTCGTCCATGCAAGATTCAGTGAGGAGCGGATCCACTGCAGGGAACCCCCCACCCCCCATGTAAATGAGCAAGTGGTGCTGTAGCTCCACCCTCACACAGTCTAAATGAGCCAAAGTGGTGAGCTCATAAATCAGGACGCGTTTTGTGAAGGACGGTGCCCTCGCCAACTACCACATCCCTGTTGTGCAACGCCACATTGTAAAAATGTCAACCAGCGAACAACGAGAGTCCAAATCTCCCTGATGGGCTGCTGAAACCCCCGTGTGGTTTTGGAGCTTCGCCCGAGCGTGACCTGACTCCCATTAAACACTCGGCACCCGCCTTTTTATCAGACGCTTCTGCAGTCAGGCTCGTCATTACACTTAATTTCCCACTCGCTCTCTCCCTGCCTTCTCCCCGGCTGTTTGATCAGCTCGTTGGCCTCTATAACGTTCCCTGGGCTTGGAGAAGCTGCACTGTGTGGTTTGATCAGCTTGTTGGCCTCTAGAACGTTTCCTGGGCTTGGAGAAGCTGCACTGTGTGGTTTGATCAGCTCGTTGGCCTCTAGAATGTTCCCTGGTGCTTGGAGAAGCTGCGCTGTATGATAGAATCTGCCTTGTTGTTGGTGATTTGCACGTGTGTTTATACCATGTGCATGTGTGAGTATTTTTAGTAGGCCTGCACAATTATTGTGATCGCAATCGCCAATCACAATATGGACCAATGAAATATTCTAATCACAAAAGTTACAAATACCATGCAGTGTTGATCGAGCACTTCTGATTGGTGAGCTTTAGTCAGCCAGAAGTGGCACAACTTTAAGAGACATATTGAATATTGAATTAAATCAATTCACTGACATCCAAAAATAATATCACAAATTCCAATCGCAGTATCCGTCGGAAAAAATCGGAATGAGATATTTTCCCCAATTTGCTCAGCCCTAATTTTAGGTATGAGGATGTGTGTGTGTGTGTGTGTGTGTGAGTGTGTGTGTGTGTGTGTGTGTGTGTGTGTGTGTGTGTCTGTGTGTTTGTGAGTTTGAGTGCATATGTGTGTTTGTGTGTATGAGTGGATTTGTATATTTATGTGTGTGTGTGTGTGTGTGTCTGTGTGTTTGTCTATGTGTCTGTATGTATCTGAAAGTGTGTGTTCCTGAAAGTCTCACACCCCGATGTGTGTGTGTGTGTGTGTGTGTGTGGTGTGTGTGTGTGTACAGGAGTACAGGAGTCCCAGCATGAGAAGGTGATCCATGTGAATGAGGAGGGAGATGGAGAGCTTCACAGCCCCAACTTCCCCCACGTCTACCCGCGGAGCACCCAGCTGCTGTGGAGACTCGTCGCAGCCAATGAGAACGCACGCATTCAGCTCACCTTCGACCAGCGCTTCGGACTGGAGGACCCAGAGGATGGAATCTGCAAGTACGACCACACACACACACACACACACACACACACACACACACACACACACACACACACACATACAAACACACACAAACACAACCAGTTACTGTAAGTGTATATAGTTTTCAGATCTACTGCAAAAGGCATCTCTCTCATGATGTCTCTGAAGACAGCCAGGACAGACAATGATGTGTGAAAACCAATGCAAAGAAATAATATACAATTATATGCTTACTAACTGGTTATTTTGTGTGTTGAGACATTAAAACAGCTCATTGTAGAACCAGTGTGTGTGTGTGTGTGTGTGTGTGTGTGTGTGTGTGTGTGTGTGTGTGTGTGTGTGAGAGAGAGAGAGAGAGAAACAGAGAGAGAGACTTCGCCTCTCTTATCTTGCTAACTCTGGCATATTCAGCAAAGCTAGCTTATTTAGTCATGCTTGTAGGTTTGTGAAAGCTCTGTTGATCAGTGAAACTGCACTGTCTCACATGTGCTTCCCTCTGTACAAAGGGCATTAATCCACACAAGTGGGAAACATCTACAGTGGAAGTGCATAAGACAGAAGGCCTTTAGTGATATGCTCACACCATCAGTTAACAGTCCACTAATAGAATGAATGCATGAAGGATTTTGAAAGAGTGAACTGACGTACTTTTAGAACAAATCTAGGTCTAAAGGTCTAAATCTCCATGTTCTCATGTTGCGGCACAGGTCAAAAGGAGTTGAGTAGGATCCAGGCACAGCAGCACACACATGCGCGCACACACACACACACAAAAGCACACACACCTTCACACACACACACACAGACACAAAAGCATACACATACACACACGTGTGTACTCCACCTAAAGGCCCAGGGTGTATGCATGTTTATTGTTCATGCAGACAGGAGACAGTGTGTTTGTGTGATGTAGTTTGGTGATATAGTCAGTCTTGAGAACTGTCTGATGAGGTGGCCCAGTTGAATCATTGATGAGCCATCTGTGAACACACCCGTTCTGGGAAATGTAGCACCTAGAGAGGATTCTATGTCCTCTGTCAGTGTGTGTGTGTGTGGGTGTGTGTGTGTGTGTTGGGGATTGTATTTTGCCACCGTTAAACTGAATGTGAAACCTGGTCAAATATAATATATTGTAAAACGGATTTCACTGCATGCTAAAACTAAACCAAGCAGAGGGTGGCATGAATATCCAGCTCTTAATTCTGAGTGTGTGTGTGTGTGTGTGTGTGTGTGTTTGTGTGTGTCTCTGTATGTCTGTCAGTCTGTCTTTCTGTCTACTGTTCAAACTCAGACTGATTCACCTCCAGATGTCCTGTTTGCCTTGTCCCTATCAGAAGGGGCCTTAGAGAGGGTGTGTGTGTGTGTGTGTGTGTGTGTGTGTGTGTGTGTGTGTGTGTGTGTGTGTGTGTGTGTGTGTGTGTGTGTGTGCATGGTGAGATGTGTTGGCTTGTGTTTATTTAACGTTTCCGTGGATCCCTTTTTTAGTGCCGTGCGTGTCCCGTGTGTCTTTATTGAAAGGCAGCTGAGGAGGGTGTGTGTGTGTGTGTGTGTGTGTGTGTGTGTGTGTGTGTGTGTGTGTGTGTGTGTGTGTGTGTGTGTGCGTGTCTGTGTGTGTGTGTGTGTGTGTGTGCGTGGAGGAGGTCGCCTTCGGCATAAATGCTAACAGTGCGCCTTGGCCTACTGTTAAACACCTGAAAAATATTTCTGCTGTTTTCTTTTCATGACGAGCACTAGGCCTACGCTTCAATGATTTATGACTGAATGGAACGTTGCGTTTTTAAAGAACTGCACGTTGTGTGACAAAGTTTACACTAATCATCATCTTCTAATGTATCCTTATGTTGAGATGTCCATTCTCTTTGCCCCAGGCTATCATTTGTGCGCGAAGCATGTTTCAATTAAGACAGTACACAAGCTATTTTTATTGTTGTAATATTGAATGATTTCATGAATAAATTATGCGACAGTACATTTATGCAGCCAAGGCAAGGGGAAACTCTTCTCTTCAATTTCCCTTCAAATTACGTTTTATTGTCTGAAGACATCTATCGAAAGAATTTAACATTCTAACAGCAACAGCAAAGCAAATGCAAGCTAACCAAAGTGCAGTCGGTTCTCCCGCCATGGTTTTTGAAATCACACACCTGCTGTATCTAAAGGCCCACACATAAGACCTCGACTATCACTCTACCGCCCCCTGTTGCCGCGACACAATTTAATTTACTATAGCTGATCCTGCCTCCTGGCTCCCCAAAATGCCGCATCATGTGAACAGATCAGCAGGCCGGCAAATTTTCACCTCACTTTTCAGACTTCTCTTCCCGCAAATTTAGCGTGGTCTCTGTGTGAAAAGGCCTTCAGTAATTCAGCACATACAGGCTATCTGTTGGTGTGGCTAATTCAGCACAGACAAGCTATCTGTTGATGTGGCTAATTCCGCACAGACAAGCTATCTGTTGGTGTGGCTAATTCAGCACAGACAGGCTATCTGTTGGTGTGGTTAATTCAGCACAGACAGGCTATCTGTTGGTGTGGCTAAATCAGCACAGACAGGCTATCTGTTGGTGTGGCTAATTCAGCACAGACAGGCTTTTGTTGGTGTGGCTAATTCAGCACAGACAGGCTTTTGTTGGTGTGGCTAATTCAGCACAGACAGGCTGTCTGTTGGTGTGGCTGCTGGCATGAGTTGCAGAAGTGAAACTCACTGAACCCTAACAGACGTCCGGCATCCTATTGTCACTGACAAATAACACTGAAATAAGATCCGAGACAAGCTGGGCACGTTTCACTGGCACTAATACCTCATACGAGCCACCCACACACACAATGTCAATTACACCCCAGACAAACACGTCAAACAGAATTAAAGGAGAACCTCCTCTCTAGGTGCCTGCTGATGGGAGTAACATCTGTAATTACTGCGTTTGATTCTCATCCAACAAACGGAATTCAGCGAGGGGCCTCTTTGTCCTCAGACGACAGAGAGACACTGAGGCTTAATGCTGAACACTGTGGTACACACACACACACACACACTCACACACTCACACACACGCACTCACACACTCACTCTCACACACTCACACACACACACACACACACACACACACACACACACACACACACACACACAGGGGAGAGCATTAGCATCTATTAGAGCAGGTGAATCCTGTTAGAACTGCGCTCATCACATTAGCAGTCTTCATAAATGTTTACTTACCGTAGATTGGTTTAGTGGAGACCACCCAGACCGTGCAGCAGTCTGTCTCATTTAGGGGCACAATTACGGGCAGACGCATCACCGTGAGTGGGTTTGCAAAGGCTACACACACACACACACACACACACACACACAGTGAGACACTGTGAGTGGGTTTGCAAAGGCTACACACACACACACACACACACACACACAGTGAGACACCGTGAGTGGTTTTGCAAAGGCTTCTGATGGCGCTCTGAATCACCCGGGGAGGACTTTAATTGGGGTTGTGGGTATCCGTTGACTAAACGAGAATTTTGATTGTGTTTGTGAGCATCTGTGTGTGTGTGTTTGTGTGTGTGTGTGTGTGTGTGTGTGTACGGTGTGTGTCTTGAAATTTCATTGGACAGGGAGAAGCTATTAAACACACACGATTACTATGCTTTACAGGGCGGCCCAACACCTTGAAGTGATACACGTGCATATTTCCCAATTTAATTAATCCAACGGAGACTTGCAACACAATTATACTCAGGACTGATGATGAGCTATTGCGTCTCCTTTCTCTCTCTCTCTCTCTCTGTCTCTCTGTCTCTCTCTCTCTCTCTCTCTCTCTCTCTCTCTGTCTCTCTCTCTCTGTTTCTTTCTCTCTCTGTTTCTGTCTCTTACTCTGCATGTCTTTCTCTCCATCTAGACTGGATGTATAGTACATCTCTTCATATGAGCTGTAAGTAAGACTTCAGAGCTCTCTCTCTCTCTGTGTGTGTGTGTGTGTGTGTGTGTGTGTGTGTGTGTGTGTGTGTGTGTGTGTGTGTGTGTGTGTGTGTGTGTATGTGTGTGTGTGTGTGAGCTGTTTATGGACTTCTTTGAGTTGTAAACACTACATGTGGGGGCCATTAGCTGTTAGTTGGAAACGACGATGCCGTGTGTATCGTGTGAGTATGTGTGTGTACACAGGGCAAGCTACGATGCCAGTTGTTTTGAGAAGTGAGAGAAATGTTCTCTCATTAATCCACACACACACACACACACACAAACACACACACACACACACACACAGGAGTTTTTTTAGTAAAGCAGAAGCACTAGTGCTGCTCCAATCTGTCCTTCCTTGTTCTCTCAGGAAAGATCCATCCCTCGTTTCCATTTGTTCTTGTTCTCTGTCTCTCTTTCTGTCTTTCCTTCTCTCTTTCTCTGCATCTCAATCTGTCCATTCTGTCCATTCTCTCTCATATTGCATTAGATCCATTCTGTCCATTCTCTCTCATATTGCATTAGATCCATTCTGTCCATTCTCTCTCATATTGCATTAGATCCATTCTGTCCATTCTCTCTCATAAAAAAGCACAATGCATTCTGTGTTTGATCAGACTTGCCTAAGTGTGTAATATACTTCCTTCAATGTTTGGATCTGTGAATCTTCCCCTGGGTTAAGGTCCAAATAAAAGCATTAAAATGTGTGATATTATTTGTGGAAACTATAACCCACTGGAGTTTAACTGCAACCATAAGCTATGCACAAGTGTTTTTCTTTGGAACTACTGCCTTTGTGCATTATTTTGTACTGTCTGATCAGTTCTGATCTGTGTCCTGTTGTTGCTGTTGTTGTTGTTGTTGTTGCAGGTATGACTATGTTGAAGTGGAGGACCCGGTGTCGGGTGTGGTTCTGGGCCGCTGGTGTGGTCAGTCTGCGCCGGTTCCACAGGTCTCCTCCGGCAACCAGCTCCGCGTCCACTTCACTTCTGACGAGTACTTCCCCTCAGAGCCCGGTTTCACCATCCGATACAAACTACTGCCGCAGGTCAGGAACACACTGTTTCTGCTTTCTTCTCTTCTTCCTCCTCCTCTTCCTTCATCATCATCATCTTGCTTTTCTTCTCCGTCTTCTTTCTTCACCTCTCCCACATTTCCTCTCCTCCTCCATCTTTCTCCCTCTCTTTTTTCTCTCTTATATAATGGTTAATGTAACAATCACAAAGTGTGTTATGCAACGCTGGCGTTCTGTGTGGGCCTGCTAGGCCGCCGTAGCCCTGTGTGTTTGGATATTGTGTAGCAGATCAGGAGCACCGATCTGCCCTCAGCCATGTTCGCTTCGTTACACCTGTTTAAAATTCCAGGCCTTATCTCTTCAAACAACCAGAGCTTGCGTGGGTGTGTGTGTGTGTGTGTGTGTGTGTGTGTGCACATGTGTCTGTGTGTGTGTGTGTGTACATGAGGCAAGCTACGATGCCAGTTGTCTTGAGAAGTGAGAGAAATTTTCTCTCATTAATCCACACACACACACACACACACACACACACAGGAGGTTTTTAGTAAAGCAGAAGGCTGCTCCAATCTATCCTTCCTTGTTCTCTCAGGAAAGATCCATCCCTTGTTTCCATTTGTTCTTGTTCTCTGTCTCTCTTTCTGTCTTTCCTTCTCTCTTTCTCTGCATCTCAATCTGTCCATTCTGTCCATTCTCTCTCATATTGCATTAGATCCAGTGGGGCCTTTGTCTCTCATATAGCTGCCCTCTGGGTGCCCTCCCCGTGTGTCAAAGGGTGTCTCTCTCTCTCTTTCTGTTTCTCTCTCTTTCTTTCTGTTTCTCTCTCTTTCTTTCTTTCTTTCTTTCTGTCTCTCTCTCTCTCTCCCTCTCCTCTCCCTCTCCCTCTCCCTCTCTCCCTCTCACCTGTCGGAGGAGCATCAGGCTGCCCTGGAACAGCCACTGACTCTCAGGGCCAGATCTTGGTCGTTTTTTTCTCCATCGTCAGTACTCGGCGATGTCTAGCGATCAAGATCCATGTAACAATCGGCCGGATGTCTCCTTTAAGGCATGATGAAAGGTTGGGGTTCACTTTTTCGAAACTGTTCATCTTTGGGATCTCACTAAAAAACAAAAAGGAACTGTGCACTTCCATGAATTTGTTGATTGGCCAAGAAAAACTAACCATATGGAAGGGTAATCGGTTGGAGGGGGAGGGGCGGATTGTCAACCTTGTGGATACATTTTTGGTGGAATCAAGGCTTAGGGTTGAGCATGTTTGCTTTAAAGTTTTGGACAATGTGACTCTTTTCTCGCAGAAATGGTGTATTAACAAATGTCTGATCTTCATTGCTGATGGCATCCTGGCATTTATGTGGTGATATGTGGGGTTATGCCATGGTGTGGGTGTGACTGGGGGGAGGGATACATTCTAGCTTTTTAGTGTTTTGATCCATACAATGGTTCAATAATGGGGTTTTAAAAGTCTCTCTCTATCTCTCTCTCTATCTCGCTCGTT
>NC_063202.1:24871552-24909052 GCF_017589495.1 Alosa alosa
CACAGATCAAAAGTACAGTAAGCAAATTCAGAAACTGATTACACAATGCTACAGTCAGTCAATACAAATGCAACACATCACATAGATTCAAATTCAAACAGGCCTGCAAGCTCTTATCTGAATGATACACAATTCAACAATGAAATTCAAAACACTTCCAAGTTCAAAAATAAGTACAATAAGTACAGTTTGAGCAATAGTTCGGGCCCCACGTTGGGCGCCAATATCTGTGGCGGTAGTGGGGTAGCGTAACGGTTGGGCGCCAGGTGGATTTATCCACCACCACTCAGACAGAGTGAAGATAAACAAAAGTTAAGAAATAATAACTAAATGGCTTTATAAAGCACCACAAAACATTAAATGGTTTTAACTCTAACTAAAAGACTTCAAGAAATGCAAACAGGTGTGTTCAAAAATGGAATATATTGTTCAGGACACACATGAACACCACACAAGCAAACAAATCACCACAACAGGAGTAGCAGTCCATTCAGCCTATTTTTAGGTCAGGCCACTAGGAGGCGGTAGGCGGTAGCCTCGACAAAAATGCAAAAAGGCAAGACGCCAAAGGTCCAAAAACGAGAGGGAAAAGTATCTTCGGTCAAAAAAGACCTCTTCGGCCTAAGGCCACAATAAATTCAAACAGGTTAAACAAATTATACTGCTTTTACAAGCTACTCAAGTACAGCACAAACAAGACCTTTTATTTAGGCTATAACTAATTGGCTACTATAACATAGCCGACTGCTTCAAAGCTCCCAGTGTGGATAAACCAATAAACAAAATAACATTAAATAGCAAAATCACTTAACAAAAAGAAGAGCTCTCCAAAACTAGAGCACAAACGTGATTGCTTTCAGTTTACAGTTTAGATTAGATTACAATAAAGGCAGGCCGGCGCCGGAGGAGAGGAAAATGTAGAAATAAAAAATATCCCCAAAAGACAAAATAATAATCCCCAGGAAAACCCCAAAGGAAAACCCTCCCCAGTAGCCTATGTAATCTATATTCAACTTAAAGTCGCCGCTCACCAACTAAACAACAAGAGGCTTTTAAAGAGCACAGGACAACACAGAGAAGTGGGCCAGCTGCTACAACCTCGCTACTGTCGGCGTGTCTCCTGCAAACAATGGTAAAACAGTTCTAATGCAAGGAGATCACGAGCTAATGGAGTGCACACCAAAAGGGCCAAACAACTCGCACAAAACTACTAGCTTACCCGCTGCGTGACTCCTGCAAACAATGATAAGACAGTTACAGCGCAAGGAGATCACGGAACTAATGGGGCAAGACAGGCCGACAGGCCAGGAACAACTTTGCTGCCGTGATCGCTTGCTGAACAATGATAAAACAGTTCGTTATTGCAAAGTGATCACGGAGCTCGGTTTGGACTAGACCAAACACGCGACAAAACTCTGAACAACTCGGTGGAGTTATCAACCTGCCAACAATGGAAAGACAGTTCTTTGAGGCTAGGCAATACTCACGGAGCATCCGAGACAAGGACCAAACCAGGCGCTCTCACAAGGCAAGACACTCTACCTGTCGTCCGCGTTCAGCCTACGCAGGGCAACACCAGCGAACCAAACACACAGCAGGCGAAACAATCGTAGAGGGAAACGAGAGGCGGAGACAGGCTTTACCTGGGCTGTTATTTATAGACGCTGACCATCTTCCGTATGTAGCTGCCATGTTTTCATTACATTACTTTATTATAGGGGGTCAGGTTTGATCGCCACATGGTTATGATGCTAACCAGATTAAAGCACAATTTAGTACAACCTGGAAAATAATTGTGTGGTGGTCAATGTTGATATTGTGGTGGGGCCACAAAAATCAAGTATCAATGTGTGTGTGTGTGTGTGTGTGTGTGTGTGTGCCTGGTGAACATGAGGTAGTAGGTAGTAGTGGACTGCAAACATACTAAACATTCACATTACACACACACACACACACACACACCACACACACACACACACACACACCACACACACACACACACACACACACACACACACACAGACACACACACACATTTACATTAGCATACTAAACATTCACATAAACTTTCCAAACCAGGCTGTTATGGACTTTGTCTTTCATGCACTCATGTCTTTCATGCACTCATGTCTTTGCCTATTGAAGAATTTGGCTCATTCTGTCAAAACTCTATACACAGCCAAATAAGACATAGCACTTGGAGATAAACATCTCACATCTATGACTAAACTCAACAATCCTTTCTAAAAATGTAATTATTGCAACAAAACCATATACACATGCACCATTTGAATTACTCTTTCAAATCAATAGCAACACACTGATGTGCTTTATATAAACCACTGCAGTCTTCATGTTTCTATTTTTATTGTCATTTTCTCAGACTCAGTCTTCTGTGAAACTCAAAAGTAGAATTTCTGCAGTAATCAACCAACATTTCACAATCACAGTACAATAAACAAATAAAAGATGTAGAAACAAAACAAAAGGAAAAAGGAAAAGAAATACTGGAGAAATTGCTATTGAAAACAAAAAAAACATATTTTTTTCTTGTGTGTGTGTATGTGTGTGTGTGTGTGTGACGGGGGTGGGATGGGGGGTTATGGATCCTGCCTTCTGTTCAGATCTGGCCACAAGTCCTCGTCGACATCTCAGGTCATCTCGGGCTGGGCATCGGGGAAAATATCACCTTATGTGCCATATCTACAGTACCCTTGAACTGACCCCACCTCAATGTCTCTGCATGCCCCTTCCATTGCTTGCAAAAGAGGCATGCAGGTATGTGGTTGGTGTTCATATACTTTTCATTGGTCCACTTTAAATAATTCTTTGATAGGTTTTCAAAATGGGGAGTAAAGGGGCAAATGCAGAACTGTATTTACAGTACTGGCTATTTGTGGTGCTAAGCCTCAGACTGATTGGTGTTCAGTTTTCTCTGTAAGTGTTTTCAGGTATGTGTGGGTATTACCAATTACCAGATGTGATTGCATTTTGAATGGAAGTGTTTTCCCAATGATAACAGGAGATTTCATTTTTTAACAAAGTGTGTAATGTAAGAAATTGTGTGTAGTGTTTCGCAATAAGTGTGTTGCAAAATTGCAAACAATGTGCACAGCACAAAGCACAGTGTTTAAGGTATGCTACAAGAAGTTAAGGTATTGAGGCTTTGGTCTAAGCATTTGTTTTTTGTGTGTAAGCAATGGGCAAAAACTGTAGTACACACACACACACACACACACACACACACACACATATACACATACACACACTCTTTCGTTTTATTTGAAGTGTAGATATGCATTTATGAAATAACTTCCAATTTCAGCCCAGTGCGCCCAGACGTCTCTTCCCCTGGCATATTACCCATCACATCTGTCAGTCTCCAAACAGCGCATGACCTTGAAACTCAATCTGCGCATTAGCAGGGCAAACTCAAGCATCTCATCAGCTTCTCTGCTAACCGAGCAGCTGACTCTGTAATAAATCTGGCCCACAACGCGCCTTGCTCTGGCCTTCAATTTGCCCCCATTAAGCCATGACCTGGCATCAACCTGGCATCAACCTGGCACAGATATGGTAAAGACCTGGCATGGATCTGGCAAAGGCCTGTGCCCTGGTGGTGTTAGCCTGGCTCTTCCTCACTCCCCCGATGCTGTTAGTGCAGTGCAGTGGAGCTGCTCTTCTTCACTCTGCCATCACACATACAGAGACACACACACACACACACACACACACACACACACACACAGACAGACACACACACAAATAGACACAAACACACACACATACACAGAGACACACACACATAGACACACGCACACACACACACACACACACACAGAGAAAGAGAGAGAGAGAGAGAGAGACACATACACACACTCAGCCCGTCCAAGTGTCTTCCTGCTGCTGAATAAATTCATAATGCTGGTGGGGCTTTGTTCTGTCAGGTCCATGCAGACTCACCGTTCCTCATCGCCACGCGCACACACACACACACACACACACACACACACACACACACACACACACACACACACACACATGCTGGCCAGAGTCCACTCAATGAAGACATCTTATCTCCCCTGGAAAACAAAAGCATTCCTCTCCAGCCTGGCTTCAATTAGGAACTAAAGAAAGTTCTGTGGCCTTCATAAACACATGCAGAGGGATTTCTACTGTAGATGGGACTTCAGGATGTGCAAATCTGAAAGGAGTTGAGTTGTGAATTTGGAGTTGTGATCCATTTCAACAAATGTTAAAGGTGCTATAAGCGATGTCACAGCTACAGCTACAGATACAGCTAACATCACCTCACGATCCGCTAGCTGCCTGTGCCCCGAATACACCATAAAAAAACACGTCTCCGTGGACAGCCTAGGCTCCAAAAATGGCCACAAAACAACTTGGCCAACCTTGCCCATAAAAACATAAGAGGGAGTAGCGAGCTAGCTCTCTGTTTTGTTTGAATGTCAACAGAAGTGACGTTACCCTGTCGTTACCCTATCGTGTATAGCACCTTTAAGAAAAAAGAAAGAAAATACTTACACTCGAAAGATTTTGAAATGCCTCACATTTCTAAAGTTTCATAAGACATTTTTAAGCTGTAAACTGCTGTTGTTCAGCAATAGCTAATGATGCGACTAGGGACCCTTAATCTCTTAGACTCAATCATGTTACCCCCACTGCACTGCAAACAGTATTGCATATGCAGTGCTGACAGAATTCAAAAAAATGTGTGTGTGTGAGAGAGAGAGAGAGAGAGAGAGAGAGAGAGAGAGAGAGAGTGTGTTTGTGTGTGTGTGATTGTATGTAAGTGTGAAGCTTTATGGTAGAGTGTGCCTGTCCTCTGAAGCCCACTGTTAAAGCTCTGTTTGAGTTGTGCATGTGTGTGTGTGTGTGTGTGTGCGCGTGGGTGCATGTTTTGTTCTGAAAGTCTCTAGTGCAGAGGTGTGGCCTGGTGAATATTTATAGTCCTGGAGGTTACGGAGGTCGAGCTGGACCCTGCAATTGCGGCTCCATCGCTGGGCCTCTCTGGGGTGGGAGGCTGCTGGCTCCTCCTCCTCCTCCTCCTCTTCCTCCCTTCTCCTCCACATCTTCCTCCTCTTTTCCTCCTCCTCCTCTCATCCTCCTCCTCCTCCTCTCATCCTCCTCCTCTTCCTCCCTTCTCCTCCACATCTTTCTCCTCTCTTCCTCCTCCTCCTCCTCTCCTCCCCTGGCTGAGGTCCCTGGCCAGGATGCATACAGCATCCCTAAGGGCCTGTAGGAGCCTCCCATTCACAGAGTTCATACACGGCAACCACACACAGCTCAGCTCAACCGCATCACACTACACACACAGCTCAACCAGACACGGTTTACACAAGTCAAACACAAACTCTGAAGGGAAAAAATGGTTCTTAAAAAAAAAAACGTCATTCAAGTTGTGCTTTGTTTGCGTAGAGATATAATATGTTGTTCTTTGTTTTAGAATTTCAAAAAGACCAATTCTGAGTGCCACATTACTGTTGTGTCTCACTGCAGTTTCTCAGTGACTCCTGACCTTTCCCAGCCGAGGCCAAAGCGGGTCCAGTGCAGTGTGTTGTCCTGATTGTGGGTCCAGTACGGCGTCTGTCCTGGTTGTGGGCCGAGGCCAGAGCAGGGTCCAGTACGGCGTCTGTCCTGGTGGTGGGCCGAGGCCAGAGCAGGGTCCATTATGGCGTCTGTCCTGGTTGTGGGCCGAGGCCAGAGCAGGGTCCAGTACGGCGTCTGTCCTGGTTGTGGGCCGAGGCCAGAGCAGGGTCCAGTACGGCGTCTGTCCTGGTTGTGGGCCGAGGCCAGAGCAGGGTCCAGTACGGCGTCTGTCCTGGTTGTGGGCTGTTACACTGATGGCCTTACCCCCCAGGAGGCGGGCGCTCGTGTTCTTGTGTGGTCCAGGACGTGATGTGAGACTGCCCCTGGTGGAGGATCTCTGATAGCGGTTGCTATGGTTACCTCTCTCTCTCTCGCATGCTGCCATGGCGACTGTAGACGGAGCAGTTCTGTCTGTTAGTCTCTCTGTTACCGAGACAGAAGTGCCCTCAGGATCTCAAATGAGGCTGGATATTAAAGACAGGACTAATACTTGCACCATACGAACAACCACAGGCTATTTAATGAAGAAGAATATGCTCACAGACATAGCATATTGTCAGCATATTGATATATTTCACTGTTGGCTTCTACATTCAGTCATTGCAGATGATTTGACATGCTTTACTCAGTGGCGTTATTCTGCTGCTAGGCTCTAGTGTGCATTTGTATCCCTGTCAGCCTTTAGCTGTGCAAGTCCAAATGATTCACATCTGAGGCACCGCGGCGGCAGCGTGTTTGTTTCTCCTGTGCAGGCTTGTCACACTTTATTGCGCTCGGTGACCCCCAAACACAGCGTTGCGCTTATTATATTTCACCCCCCGTCGTTTGTCATCCGTGAGTCACAGCATCACACACTCACTGACCCCGGCGGGCCCGAAACAGGCCAGGTTTGGACGGCCGGTCTCTGCGGAGTCAACACAAAGACTCCAAAAAAAAAGCCCCAACTGTCCCGAAACTGGAGCTGTTGATGTATGCCTCCGCAGCGTTCCCCAAGGAGAAATACTCGCACAAAAACACGCCATTTATCTCGGGGTATCATCTGAGCTGTGCCTTGTGCCCTTTTAAAAAGAAAGCGTGTTACTACTGGGCTTTTTAAAATGTTATGCTTGGAACATTCTCATACTGATAATTTAGCTCTTGGTATTTCTGTAGCACCATTAACACTGAATATTGTGTCAACGTGCTGTGCAGAGACCAAAGCCAAAATCCCACAGAGCACACAGGCCATCATGGTGAAAATGACCAGAAACAAAGTGCTTTTGACCGGATGAAACGCAGCGCAGAACCAGGCTGGTGAAGAAGGGAAGTCCGAGTGTTGAAGAGCGGCCCTTGAGAGAACTAAACGAGGGGCCACGGATCCTGAAGAGGGTGGTCATCAACAAGAGGGCCAGGGAAGTCCTCTAGGGAGTTCTCAAAATAAGAAAGAGAAAATCAAAAAGTTCCTGTGAGTGGTTTTAGGGCGTGTGTTTTTGGAGGAAGCCATGTATGGCTCTGAAATTCACCGTTTCTTCGGGGGGGGGGATAAGAGCAGCACGGACATCACACACACACACAGACACGCATGGCCAGGACACACACACACACACACACACACACACACACACACACACACACACACACACACACACTGCTCCCCAGCATAGGGAGATGTTGCTGGGACAGCAGCAGTCTGTCACACAGCTTCTGAAGTGGCACACACACACTAGCTAGCTAGAGCCCCAGGAACCGAGAGGGGCAGGGCTCTGCTTAAATAAGCAATAACTCCTCTTTCCCACTTCCCACTGTGGAGACAGCGGTGTGTGTGTGTGTGTGGTGTGTGTGTGTGGGGGGGGGGGGTATGTGGTGTGTGTGTGTGTTTGTATATGTGGTTGTGGGAGTGTGTAGGAGATTTGTGCTTGAGCTGTCAACCGTAACTCAAGAGGAATAGATGTTGGAAAGGAGCATGAGGACCTTAAGGTAATGAGAGGTCAATAAAATAAAGAGAGAGAGAGAGAGAGAGAGAGCAATGAACGCAGCATGTGAAGGAATATGAGACTTTAGACTAGAGGATAGAGTTAGGGAAAGACAAATGATGCAGTGGCAGCAGCTGCGTTATGTTTTTTATAAATAATGGCTTAAACCATTTCCTCAATGTCTGCCCTGACAGTGACTCAGAGGGCAGTTATGGATTCTGGGGTAGGATGAGAGTGCCCTTCCCCAGATGTGCCCCAGGCAGTGTGTGGTTCCACTGGGCAGCAGCCTCTGTGTGTGTGTGTGTGTGTGTGTGTGTGTGTGTGTGTGTGTGTGTGTGTGTGTGTGTGGTCGGAAAGAGAAGAAAAACAAAAACAGGAGGAAAATAAAGTGTGTCAGTGTTTCAGCGGATCTGGGCCCAGGCCTGGTGCAGCTCCAGTCAGCGAGGAAGTGGGAACACACACTCTCACGTACCAGCAGATACACACACACACACATGCGCGCTCAACCACATAGCCTCGCACACAAATACACACGTACACATACTTGCAACCACACACCCTTGGACACACAGACACCTACCCACATTTAAAAACACACACGCGTTCACACACACAGGGCAAGGGTAAACAGGCAGGATGGCAGTGACACATGCCACATTCATTTGCTACCCACTTGCCTCCAAAACAAATTAGCCACATTAAGGGTGGCGGAGGGGCGGAGAGCGTGCGAATGGCCGCTGCTGTCAGCTCGACCACAGCGCCGCTGCCAGGGCCTGGGCACGACCCTGGTCATTACGCCTCTTAAAAAGAGCTGAGCACCGAGCAGAAAACAGACACACACACACACGAGGCCCGGGCCGCACGAGGAAGTGAGCCGCCGGCCGCCGCTGTTGACTAACGTGTTTTTATTCCAAACACGGTCTGCGGCCGTCCAGGATGCTGTGTCTTTGAGAAACATCAAATCATGTTTACAGTAGAGGGAAATGTGCAGCGTTTGTTTATTTCCTTGTGTGCCCTATAAAAGCAGACAGGTTAGCAGTACTGAGAGTAAAAATAATTTGCATTACAACATGCTTTATGCATCATCATTTGCTATATCGCATATGGGTCCATATGGATCTCATTTGCGCTGCAGCATTGGTCTTCAGTTCACTATAGGCAGAGAGACGCTCTCCTGAGAGAAGTGGACACTGGAAAAGACAAGGCCCAGCTTTGTTCCGTCTGAACAGGACCGGAACATGGCCTTGTTCTACACTGGAGAGCCCTTCTATCTCCTAAATGGAACCTTAGAGACAAGTACGTCATGTCTTTGGGTTCTCTGATCTGTGTGTGCGTTGTCCTTTAGCTTTGGCTGCATGGCCTGATCTCTGCTGTTGCATCCTGGCGCAGGCCTCGTGTGAGAGCTCTCTGCAGTCGCCGTGTTAAGCCCCTTATCCCTGGTACATACACACACTTACAAACTCTCTCACACACACACACACACACACACACACACACACACACACACACTCGCACACTTACATACTCACACACACTCTCTGCGGTCCCCGTGTTAAGCTCCTTGTCCCTGTAAAAAGGGTTGACGCAGACTGAGGCCGAGGGCAAATTCGAAACACCTTTGCGAGCGCGGCCCACCGAAGGCTCATGGAAAACAACGTGAGCCTCTCTTCCGCGCCGAGTGTTTTTATTCCTCCCCAGATGGACCCTGCCGACGCCGCCACCACGGAGCCCTGAGCGAGCAGATAAAGGAGCCTCGGACCTGGCCGACCGGAGAGGGGAGAGAGGCGCAGAGAACCCGCTGGTTATGAGTCCAAATATTTTCCCCGGTTGCCACGCCAACCCGTGTCATACCTCAGAGTTGGCGGGTGAAGGGGGGACTGATAGCTCACAAATCTGAGATGCTTTGAGCCGCCGCTTCTGAGCTCATTCATTAGCGGGAATGTTTTCACTGTAACTTATAATGTGTCCCAGTTATGAGCGTTACTCACCATCCCCCGAGCTTAGCACGCCTTCCTCGTGATTGAAAGAGTGTGCAGGTGTTCCCTCGACGTGTGTTAGTTTGTGTTGGACGTGCGGTTTGATGTTCGTGAAGACAGAGTCCTTTTGCTCCCAATCGTTTACATTTTCTTTGCTTTTTTAATATGTATCAAAGTACAAGGAAAATAACACTGGAACGTGGCTAAAAAGGTCATATTGTTAAACATTGGTCATATTGTTGAAGCTAAGTTAATTAAGTAGTTTGTTATGTTTGTAGATTTAATTGACAAATTTAACATACTGTAGGTGAAGGTTTCTTAAATTCTCTAAGAGTAATGCACAGTTGAAGATGGTGTGCTCAAAACTGCTTCTTACCTTAAGGGTATTTTGCTAAGAGCATTTGTCTAGATCATACTCGGACTGAATCTCTTGCCCTGTTTCTTTTTGTTATTCTATGACAAACCTGTAGACGGGGATAAACTCAGTCTTTAAAGAGCCATTTGTTTTGATGAAGTGTTCCAGTTGGCCTCTAACTTTAAAACACTTTGAAAGCCGTGCTTAAATAGACTGGCCAACCTCTCATGGAGAAGCGATACCCTGCCACAACAGTCCTCTCACTCTCCACACCACAGCCAAATTGGCCTGGGAGGTGGCACTTGGCCCTCTCTCAGTGTATGTCTGTCTGTGTGTGTGTGTGTGTGTGTGTGTGTGTGTGTGTGTGTGTGTGTGTGTGTGTGTGTGTGTGTGTGTGTGTTAGTGATTACTGTAGCCTGGGAGGTGGCACTTGGCCCTCTCAGTGTGTGTGTGTGTGTGTGTGTGTGTGTGTGTGTGTGTGTGTGTGTGTGTGTGTGTGTGTAATTGGCCTGGGAGGTGGCACTTAAGATGCAGTACCAGTGCTGGGGGGGTCACTCCTTGTCATTAGTAGAGATACTTTAAGGATGCATTCACACTAGACCGTTTGGTCCGGACCCGAGTTCATTTGGACCGATGGTTCGATGATTTTTGCTAATCCGGGTCTGGACCAGGGTTCGCTAGAAAACGGGAGTCGGGGTACGGTTCGTTAGAACTCAAGTGCAGTTTGAATGCTATTTGTTCCAAAACCAGGAAATAAACAGCGATACTGCTAAAAAGTCATAATTTTGGTGTCTTGACAACACTATGCGTCACTGGTCTCCTGACAAAACGACCAGTCCCTGCATCCTCAATCCTGTCTGAACCCCTCTGAGAGCATGAGCACACACACACACACACACACACACACACACACAAGGGAACATCTCACATGAGCCGCTAATGGCTCCCATACCTCCTGGCATGAGAGCGGGGGGGCGCTCTCACACAGCTGGTATCCTGGACAACAGGAGGCAAAGTGGTGGAGGGGTGCAGATGAGTGATGCTAATCTGAAACATTTATGAGCTGAATAAACGGAGAAAAAGACTTTACAGAGCATGAGCCGTTTTACAGGGTGGACGAGTAGAGAGGAGGACTGATAGAAGACAGACTAGTCTCACTGAGATGAACCGTTAAAGAGCTGGATTAGGAGTTCGAAAGACAAAGAGCAGACAGACTAGTCTCACTTATGTGATTCATTTTATTGAGTGGATATATAGGGAGAGAGAAAGCAGATAGTCTCACCCGACATGACTCAGTCACAGACTGAGGAGCATCTACTCTCAAACGACTGACCTATGATTCAGCCAACTCAGGAGTGCCTCTGCCCATGGTCTGATAGGCCTTACTGTGTGAAAGGTCATGGGGTCACAGATAAGCTATACAGTGTGATGTTGTCTGAAAGGTCATGAGGTCACAGATAGGCCTTATTGTCTGATACTGTCTGGGATGCCATTTCCTTCCTGCCTAGTAACAGAATATCTGATATAAATATGACCAATCCTTTGGAAACAGAACAGAGCTTGACAACAGAAAGAATCTCATGCCGTCGCATAGCCTTGTATGACCCTGAGCTCTGATCTGGCTCTGATCTGGCTCTGGTTTAGCATTAATCCAGCTGTTATTTACAGCAGAGTGCCTCTCACAGAGGTGCCAGGGATAGTCTTAGATACAGTACCACTTAGCTCCTGTGATGGCAGTGGAGTGAAGCAGCGTGCAGTGCGCTAGATGTATACGTGCAAACACACACACACACACACACACACACACACACAAACACACACACACACACACACACACACGCACATATACATGCATGCACACTCACCCAGCCACATTCAACACATACATGCATGCACACTCACCCACCCACAAACTGAGGAAACACACATTTCACTCCCTTATAAACTACAGTTAGTATTACAATAGGCCTTTGTGTTTGTGTGTGTGTGTGTGGGCGGATGCCATGGTGTTGATGAACTGGACAGTGTGCTTTGAGCAGAGTCCTGTTGATGAGAGCGGCGCACCAGAGAGAGGGCTCAGGATACAGCATCCTGGGTGGTTTGGGCAAAGTGATCCGCACCGCACCATGGACCCTCAGGAAGAAAGGCAGAACGACGGACGCCACCCAGTGAGTTTGGCGCCTAGAGTAGGGCTGGAGGAAAGCTTAGAGCCGTGTTTGTCTCAAACGAGGATGAAGCCGCTTTGATGAACAAAGCATTTCATCCACAAAGCAGGTCTGAAAGTAAGGAAATGCAGTCTGGTGGATCATGTGTTCAAACTCACTTTAGGAGCCAGGCTGTTGTCTAATAAGTCAGACTGATTGGTGTGTTGTTGGTGTGTTGTTGTGAAGCCCAGCTGAAAGACTCTTTGAGTGACAGGTCCTGGGGTTTCAGCTCTCTCTTCCTCTCTCTGTCTCAAAATACACACACCCCAAAAAATAAAACTGACCTTTGTGGTTACCACGGTGAGAATGTTAGTGGCTGAATGTGTGTGTTTAGATCAGTCTGTGTGTGCTCATACTGTGTGTGTGTGTGTGTCTGTGTGTGTGTGTGTGTGTGTGTGTGTGTGTGTGTGTGTGTGTGTGTGTGTGTGTGTGTCTGTGTGTATGTCCTGCAGCAGTCGGAGTCCTCGTCCCCCGCGGCGGTCCCGGTGACGTCGGCGGCGCAGCAGCCGGTGGAGGTCCTGAGCGAGGCCGTGTCCCAGCTGCACACGGTGGAGGACGTGCTGCGCTACCTGGAGCCTGAGCGCTGGCAGCTGGACATGGAGGACCTCTACAAGCCCACCTGGCACCTGCTGGGCAAGTCCTTCATCCAGCCACGCAAGTCCAGAGGTGACACACACACACACACACACACACACACACACACACACACACGCACACACATGCATACACATGCATACACAACCATATGCACAAACGCAAACTCATACACACACACACAAACACCCACACACACACACACACACACACAAACACACACACTCACAGACACAGACACAGACACACACTCACAGACACAGACACAGACACAGACTGAGAGAGGGCCAGGGGAAGTAAAGAGAAAAAAGAGATATGATAACAGATGATGAAACTAAGAGAAATGGATATAGAGAGATGGACAGAATGAAGGGGACAAATTGACAGAGGGAGAGGAGGAGGAGAGGGAGAGGAGGAGAGGCAGACTGACACAGATAAAAACAATAAACAACAAGATGAAAAATTGTGACAGTGATGGTAGAAAATAGCATCAAATGACAAACAGCACTTTGAAGATGGACAGATTCATGGAAAACCATTAACAGTACAAAGTGCATTTAGCACAGACTAGACTTGTGTTGAGAGGTTGGACACACACACACACACACACACACACACACAGAGAGACTAGACTACAGTGTTTGAAACTCTTGACTCTGTTGACGTCGTTTTGAAGTTGAAGAGATTGCGTACCTCCGAGCGAGCGAGACCGGTGTGACAGACACACTCCATGCACAGCGTAAAGTGCCCGTAAAGCGGCCTCCGATCCCCGAGGCTCGGAGAGGCCCAGCACAGCGGCCGTAAAGTGCCCGTCACGAGTCTCTGAAAGGCCTTCTGGCCACGGCCGCCCTCGGTCGCTCCGCTGCGTAACGAGGCCAAACCCTGAGGTCATGCTGCTCCAACGCCACAGAGCTTAACGCCCCCCTGTGGCCCACAGCTGCTGCTGCTGCTGCTGCCAGAGAGGGTCTGGAGCAGGATGGAGCCTGAGGGAGCTTTGGGGAGTGGAGAGGAGAGTGTGGCTGGAGAAGGATGGGGAGAGGAGAGGAGAGGAGAGGAGAGTGTGGCTGGGTCAGGATGGGGAGAGGAGAGGAGAGTGTGGCTGGGTCAGGATGGGGAGAGGAGAGGAGAGGAGAGGAGAGTGTGGCTGGGTCAGGATGGGGAGAGGAGAGGAGAGTGTGGCTGGGTCAGGATGGGGGCTGGTAGGGAGAGGGGAGTGGCTGGGTAGAGAACACGCTTGCCAGGGCAGAGCAGGGTTGGCCAGGAGTCTAGTAAACTCCCTCAGCAAGGGCCACTATTAATTAAGCTGCTGGCCAAGGCTGATCAGCGTCCAGGGAGACAGCTGTTAGTGGGTTGGAGTGAGCCTGTGGGTAAGATCCCTGAGGAGACTCCACCACAACCACAGCTCTGTGCAGCAGATATGTACTCCCCCACAGATGACCTCTTGACCTCTTGACTCTGGAGATGGTCCTGCCACAGCCCTTATAGCAGATCTATACTCTCACTGATACCCCACAGCCCTTATAGCAGATCTATACTCTCACTGATACCCCACAGCCCTTATAGCAGATCTAGACTCTCTCACTGATACCACACAGCCCTTATAGCAGATCTAGAATCTCTCTCTGCTACCCCACAGCCCTTATAGCAGATCTAGACTCTCTCACTGATACAGCCCTTATAGCAGATCTAGACTCTCTCACTGATACCCCACAGCCCTTATAGCAGATCTATACTCTCACTGATACAGCCCTTATAGCAGATCTAGACTCTCACTGATACAGCCCTTATAGCAGATCTAGACTCTCTCACTGATACAGCCCTTATAGCCGATCTAGACTCTCTCACTGATACCTTCCTATTTGCAGCACTGTATTCCCCGGGGACATGGGGATTGAGTCTGTGTCAATACATTTTGTTGGAATATATTGTCAATTTGTGGTCATGCCAATGAAGCTTTTGAAAGTGAAAAGATTTACATTGAATTGAGAGAGAGCGAAAGAGAGAGAGAGAGACTGCATTACAGCTGCCTAAGCAGATCTGGACCTGAACAGCTTTGTATGTATAAATCCACTGTAGAAGAATACAAACCTTTTAATAAATAAACAAAGCCATTTACAATGACACGGCTAATGGTTTATCTTACATGTCGTTTCAAGTTCTGTCTTCTTTTAAGATTGCTAAAAACTTGTGTATGTGGTTTGGTATTGATTTGCTGTTTATATTTGTTCAATAGAATTGCTGTCATTAATCTTGGTTTTAACTGAATTAGCATAATTACTGTTAAATATAACATAAAAGATATGCAAATCTCAGTGGAGCCATCATTGTTTACGAGGAGAACAAATTGCTCATCAGCATATTAGTCATCTGTTTACTCTTAGTGGGCTTAAGTGTAAAGTTTGGAGAGTGTGGGAGTGGCACAAACTGCAGGGAGCACAGCAAGACTCTTGTCACAATGTTGTTTATTTTTTCTCTCTTTTTCACATTTTTTAACTCTCTTTCTGTCTCTCTCGTAGACAGACACACACACAAACACACACACACACACTGTTGAAATTTGCATTTCTGTGTGAGATATAATCCGGTGTGTAATCAGATATAGACATAGCTGTACTCAGCAAAACTTCTCAGTGTGTGTGTGTGTGTGTGTGTGTGTAAAGGTGTAGGTGGTTAGGAGGTGCATCTGTATAGCTGTGCCCCCTGTAACTTCTCCTTGTGTGTGTGTGTGTGTGTGCCCGTCTGTGTGTGTGTGTGTGTGTGTGTGTGTGTGTGTGTGTGTGTGTGTGTGTGTGTGTGTGTGTGTGTGTAGGTGTAGTGGACCTGAACCTGCTCCGTGAGGAGGTGCGCCTGTACAGCTGTACGCCGCGTAACTTCTCGGTGTCGCTGCGTGAGGAGCTGCGGAGGACGGACGTCATCTTCTGGCCCAGCTGTCTGCTGGTCCAGCGCTGCGGGGGTAACTGTGCCTGCTGTGCCCACCGGTGCCACGACTGCCAGTGCCAGCCCACACGAGTGGCAAAGAAGTACCACGAGGTAGCACACGCAGACACACACACACACACACACGCACGCATGCACACACACACACACACACACACACATGTGCGCGCACACACGCACACATACACACACACACACAGCAAGGGACTGAGCAGACTGGCCCTGTAATAATTGATGTTTGTAAGTTGCTTTGGATAAAAGTGTCAGACACAAGGCATGTGCTCACCTCACATGCCTTACTCTGTGTGTTTGTGTGTGTGTGTGTGTGTGTGTGTGTGTGTATTCAGGTACTGATGATGAGACACAGACCTGGTAGTCGTGGACTACAGAAGACCTTGACCGACGTCCCTCTGGAGCACCACGAGGAGTGCAACTGTGTGTGTAAGGATGACTCCGACTGACCACGCTCCCTCAACCCCCTGTCCCAAAGACATACACACCCCTTGTAAAAAGAAGAGAAAGGCCCTGAACCCAGGGAAAGGTCATGAGTGGCCCTGCATGGGACCTCCAGGGCAAACTGCCTCTCCGGTGGAAAAGACATGAACCTCCCCCAGAACCCCCCACCCCAACAAAACCCCCCACACTGGACTATTTCCCAGCCCCTCTTATGGACAAGACTGGACGGTACTCCATACCTCCACGTGTGGACTGGACGGTACTCCATACCTCCATGTTGCTACTTACTTCCACAAATGGACTGGATGTTACTCCAGAACTCATTGTGTGGACTGGATGTTATTCTGTACTCCCATGACGCCCCCCTGGCACAGGACATAGTCTTCGATGATGCCGAGGACAGTGGGTTTAGCAGGAGTCTTGGATGATGCCGAGGACAGTGGGTTTAGCAGGAGTCTCCAGGATCCGTGTCTACTTCGGTTCTGTCTGGACTCCCTGCTGCTGCGGTCGTTCAAGCAGGGAGCGTGTGTGTGTATGTGTGTGTGTTTTAGCAGTCGTGGAGATGGAGACACGTGGAGTGAAGAGGAGACCCCCCCCCGGGGGGTGGTGGAGTGTGTGTGTGTGTGTGTGTGTGGAGGGGGGTTGTTCTGGCCCATTAGCTCCCGTGTGCTCTGGACAGAGACTGTCGTGCTGAGAGACTCACCACTGCTGGGCAGCCGCCGAGGTGACTGCAGAGGGACGCATCTGGGGAAACTTCTTACTTTTATTCTTTTCTTTCTTATTTTTGGAAAACTTGTTTGTGACTGTTTGTCTATGGCTGCATCTCTCTGTAGTGCTCCTTGGTAACATCAGATAAGTCAAGTCACTTGGATGGATTGCGAAGAGTGACATTTTTATTTTATTTTGGGAGGCTGTGTGCGTATGTGTATGTGACTGTGTGTGTGTGTGTTTGTCATTCATTTTCCCAGTGGGATATTATCATGTCTATAAAAGAATGGATCACTCCAGCAGACACTGCTCTCTCTCTCTCTCTCCCTCTATCTCTCTCTTTCCCTCTATCTTTCTCCCTCTGTGTTTCTCTCTCTCTCCTTCTCTCTCTCTGTCTTTCTATCTCTTTCTATCCCTCTGTCTTTCTCTCTATCTCTCTCTCTCTCTCTCCCTGTCTTTCTCTCCCTCTATCTCTCTCTCCCTCTCGCTCTCTCTTTCCATCACACTCATAATCCTTCCTTTATTTCATCAGCTTCATGACTGATATGTCTCCCCTACAGGGAGCTTTAAAGAGGCAGGGGGACAGAAAGACAGATGGAGAAACAGAGGAAGAGATAGACAGATGCACAGAGAGAGCTGCAGATGGAGAGAAAGCCACATTGTACCGTCTCCCTCATTGTACTGTCTCCCTTAACTGATGCCATGTAAACTTTCTGTCTTTGTCTTTGTCTTTGTATTTAAAGCCGTATGTTGCCTGTTTTAAGTCATTTAAACGTCAGCATTCCATTTCATGTTGTACTGATCTGAACCACTGAAGATACACCAGACTGGCGGTCAGTCCTGCCAAGCCCCACTGGACATTGGTGCCCTGAGCAGTCGGGTTTACAGGGTCCTGCAGCTGGACTTGTGGCACTCACCCAGGCTAGACCTGGACCTGGAGGAACAATGCTGTGTGTGTGTGTGTGTGTGTGTGTGAGAGAGAGAGAGAGAGACAGAGAGAGAGAGATGAGTTAGACATACATAGAGACAGGTTATGACCCAGTCGGCACTTTGTGTGTGTGTGTGTGTGTGTGTGTGTGTGTGTGTGTGTGTGCTGTTTTCATTATCATTCTTCATCATTATGTATAATAATCTCTCATGTCCTACAGTGTAAATCTTTTCATGAGGGTTCAGTAGGTGCTTTAGTCATTACATTACAGACCACTGTAGTGCTGCTGTGGAAAGTGTTCCAAATGCGGAGGGCTCACAACACAGGGAATTCATGGCCTTTCTAATAGGCTGAAAAATGTCACGCTTCGAAGCTTGTTTACATACAAAATAAATTGGTGACACTATGAACTTAATTTCCTAATAACCCTCTATTTTTTTAATACCAAAATGAATCTATGAATGAAAACTTTTAGAGTTGACCTTTAGAGTTAGTTTGACTTTAGAGAGTTCCTCTGCTTGTAACAGTTCAGAATTGTTCTGAGTGCTTCATTCTATAAGGTTGACAAGAGTGGGAGTCTCTCTAACACCCTGTTATCAGGAGGCCCTAACACAAACTGATCAACTATACCAGGTGATTATCAATGTCAGCTAGTTGCTTGCGCAAAAATCTAAATGGTATCATGGATTCACTGACGTGTGGGGTCATCGAGCCGCAGTAAATAAATCTGTAATGGGCTATGATATTAATCTCTGCTACTGTACCAAAGGTATTTATTCATATTCACATTCACTCATTTATTCACCAAAACGTCTGTGCCTTGCATCCTGAACATGTAGCAGTAAAGATGTCTTTAGCCTTCTGTGTGTGTGTGTGTGTGTGTGTGTGCGTGTTTGTGTTTTTGTGTGTGTGTGTGTGTCTGTGTGGGGCACCATTACATTACATGATGTCCTGTTGTGTGTTTGTGTGTGTGCGGCACCATTGTGTAACTCCTGTCCAGATGTCCAAAGTGAGTTAAATCTGTTATCTGTAGGTCTTCTTTCTTCTATCCACCATGTCGTTGCTCCATAATCCAGTGATTTAATGCAGCCATATGTCAGATCCCATGTGTGTGTTTGCAAAACAGTAACATCTTTCATTCTGTCTCTGTGTCTCCTCTGTTAGGGAAGTATGCATATACATATATTTTGTTTTGTCTTGTTTTTTTTCTCTTTGGCAATGAAATTGCAAATTAATATTATTTTCTTATCTTTCCAATACACCGTTCATTTCAGGCATATCTTTGTTTTTCTGTGTAAATATAATTTTGTGAGAAATCTTGATTGTTCGTTGCCGTATATAATCAAATTGTCTTTCCTGTGTCACAAGAGAATAGTGTAGGATCGGAAATAAACTCATTTGCTTTCATACACAGTTGTTATTTCTCATGGTGATATTCAAGTGTTTGTGTCCCCATGTTAGTATTGTGTCTGAGCATGTTTGTTCAAATTCATTTAGCAAATCATTATCACTGTAATGAAATGAACGTAACAAACCTCACAGACCGAAAATCAATCTCGTTAGCGCGTTGATCAGAGGAAGTGTTCTCATCATCATTTAAGCAAATGAGGTTGTTATGAACAAGGTTCAATTCAATTCAATTAAAATTCTCCACATTTGACAAATGAAGAGGCTATCCCAGGGTATAAACAAACTGGACGAATGTCATTCTTCTACTCACCTTCACAGCGTCACTCTTCTACTCACCTTCACCCAAGGCAGTAATGGATGGGTGGTTGGAGCTGGGCGAGACTGCCGGCTCTTATGAGGCCTGTGGCTTACGGCCCATAGGGACCTTCAGGCCTGCTATCACTGGGGATGGACACACAGGTTCTGTAGCATTCAGAATAATATTAAACATACACACAAACACATACGTGCACTGCATAAAGCAAAACTCCCTCTGCTCCTCTGTTGAGCTGATTATTTACATACCTGCTACACATAAATATGAGACATCCCACATACACACACACATTTCCATCTTCATATTTTTCTCCAGACTAATTTCCAATGAGTATGTGGGTCCAGGAATTTCTTTACTTCCCAGATCATCCATCTCATCCACAGCAGCTATCTGTCTGGTGACCGGGCTGTTTCCACTCACGCCCTGTGTGTTCCTCTGTGTGGTGGAAAGAGACGGCCGTCCCGAGAGTGTGTGAGCAGATGACCGGCGAGAGTTAATCCTCTGAGTGTGTGAGGGGGTATATACCGTTGCCAAGTTCTGGAGTAATAATCCAGACCTGGATTTGTCCTGTCTTGTTGTCCTGTCCAGTCCTATTTTGTCTTCCATTTTCTTCTTCTCTGCCTCATACAGCAGCTCCCTGCAGAAACCACACGAGTCGTCCCCATCACACACACAGACCGCCATGGACCCACACGTGGCAGTACAGACCGCCATGGACCCACACGTGGCAGTACTGACCGCAGAGCCGCGTGCGTAGATCACATCAGTATTCTGCGGATAATAACAGACAGACAGGGCAGAAATACGGCTGTCTGATTGCAACATGATTGGACAGCGGCTGCAAGTTCTAATTGGATGATAGCAAGAGTGCGGCGACCCGTCTGAGAGGCCTGATCTTCATCGAGTTAATTATTGGCTGCTTAGACTGGGGTTTCCAGGAACAAACTGTGTGCTACAGGGAAGGGCAGAATGGAATCTAGAGTAGTGGAATTAATCAGTGGCGTTAACAGTCATGTCTTCACAGGAGAGAAGAGCTATACAGAAATCAGAGATTAAAGTTTAATTTTTATTTTTTGGCTTTGTCATAAAAAAGGGAAGTCTTTCTGCAATCCACAGACTGCAGGGTTTACCTACCAGTAAAAGGAATGCGATATTGTTTTCATTAATATTTATATAATATAAGGTTGATTAAACTATCTCAAAGATAAACCCATGAAGACACAGATCTGATTTACATTTTACTTCTTTATCCAAAATTTAAAACAATGACCAAATGTTAACTTTCTCTCTGTCTGAGGACAATATGTTTATTGTTCAACTAATGCCAAATGCATTCAAAAACAAATTAACATATTCAAATAAACAAATAAACAAATTAAACTTTACCTTGAGTTTCCAGACACATGTATTCACTATATTAATGATGCATGTATGAAACTAGAGCTTCCATTTTTGTGTGTGCATGTGTGTGTGTGTGTGTTTGTGTGTGTGTGAATACTTGCAACAGCACTGGCCCAATGCGTTGACTATTTCGGGTCATCATTATGACCCTGGGAGATGTTTTCCCACTCACACACACACAGACACACATTCACAGACACACACACACTCACACAGACACACAAACACAGACACACACACACACACACACAAACCCACCAGTCCCATCCCCTCATCTCCAGGCCACATAAGACATCCATTACTTAGAACAGCAGAGGTCAGAGGTTGCTACATCCAGTTAGCTTCACTCCGCTAACCTGGCTGCTACATCCAGTTAGCTTCACTGCGCTAACCTGACCGGCCCAGCCGAGTTGCCAATCAGTCTGCTGCTTCTTCTGGTGCGATGAATAATGTCTGGGCCATTAGCGGTTAGACTAGATAACTAGCATGTCCCTACAGCGCTTTGGTGGGCTGCTGGCTGCAAAGGCAGTGTCATCTATCAGAAAAAGCTTCACGCTGTCACCACTAATTATGGTGACCCTGTGGAGAGAGTGGCTGGCTCTTGCTGGTGTCAAGCTGTTGGTT
The DNA here is from genome assembly GCF_017589495.1 of Alosa alosa. Taxonomy (NCBI): domain Eukaryota; kingdom Metazoa; phylum Chordata; class Actinopteri; order Clupeiformes; family Clupeidae; genus Alosa; species Alosa alosa. Next base: position 24,893,024 of record NC_063202.1, read on the forward strand.
TTCAAGAATTCTTTTTGCATTAGTGTCTCTCTCTCTCTCTCAAATATATTCTCACTCAAACATAACTGCACAGAGAGAGACATGCACACACATACACACATACTGCTTTCAGACATAGGTCCGCAAGTTCTGCGCACATCAAGATTTGGGCCATATATATCTGAACAACATATCCCGACATTTGGAACTCCAAACTTACGCGGTTTGTACACCAGTCACCTCCAATCATTTTCAACGGACATTATGTAAATGAGCTCAGATCTGAACACAGCGATGATCATGCGGGTAGGATTCACATCACATGAGAGAGTGTGTTGATGACGTTTCTTTCAACGCGCACTGACAAGTAGCTAGGATGCAATTCATGAAAATTGGGCACTTCTGGATAAGTTTTTGATTTTTGGCAGGGTGTTAGGTATAGGCCTAAGGTTTTCAAAAATCCATGGATAAAAGTTGGGTGGCCCCCTTAGTGGCAGTTATCCATAAAATCCAAAATGGCCCCCGCCGAAAAGAGAAAAGGTTATATCTCAGCTTCATTTAGTCTTAAATTGTTGTATAATGTATTTTCTCTACTTTGTTTGATACAAGGAATCAAATTTTTATATGTTCTGCTTATTTTTAAGTCCATTTCCATGTAGTATTATAGCCATATTTAGCTCATAAACTGTCAATATCTGAAAAAGTCACATTGAAATACTCAGGTCCCTAGACCCATATTTTTACCTCCAATGTATGCTTTTCTTTGTTGATTGGACAGGTCACTATCACTATAGTGTCAAAAATCACATGTTGTGGGGGGCGCTGTGGCACAACAGGCTACAGCGCTCATACCATATACGGGTCCAAGTGCCCACAGGGACCCAGGTGCGAATCCGACCTGCGGTCATGTCCCGGTCCCACCCCATCTCTCTCCTCCACTTACTTCCTGTCTCACTCTTCACTGTCCTATACAAATAAAGGCAAAAAGCCCAAAAAATATACTTTAAAAAAAAATCACATGTTGTAACCAAAAGGACCATTGTTGAGGCCTTAAATAAGCACAACTTCAGAACTATGCCACAGTGAAAAGTTATATTAGGCTTTTCACCATGTTAAGGATCAATATTACATTTTAGTCAAATAACACAAAAAAATACACTGCGCTCTTTAAATACTTAAACATCATGTATTATTCAAAGATTTTTGGTTTCACTCTTTATCATTACAGCCCAGTGATGGGCAGTAGCGCCGCTACATTTAGTTAAACTACATTTTCCAGTAGCTTGACCATAGCGTCGCTGCTTTGTGAATCAAGTAACTTTCCTGTAGTGACATTATTTTTTTGATCAAGTAGCGATGTAGCGTCCACAAACGCTACAAAATCCAGGACATAACTAAGAAATGAAACCAGGATTGCTATTTTTAAACAACAATCAGAGTAAACAATCAATCAGAGTCGTTGGTTGGACATGTTCATGCGCGAGCTTCTACTCTACCTCTCCTGTCTGTATCTATCGAAACATGCGCATGCGTACGGCAGTGGAACTCGCAGAACGACACACAAACACAGGAAGGATGGAGGAGGAGACAGGAGGAGAGCGAGAAGATCAGCCAACTGACTCTACCACACCGTGGCCTTATCTTCAGAGATATATGAGACTTGTTGAATTCTCAGATAAAAAGTACGTGTTCAGATGTCTGCTTTGTAATCCAAAAACCAAACTGTTGTCGACGTCCAAGACATCGAACAGCAACCTAAGAACTCACATTCAGGTGAATCACTAATCACTAATTTCCCTCCTGCAGTATGCAAATGAAATGTCTAGCGTCAGTGTAAATCCTAACTCACTTTAGCCAAGTGTTGTATGTAAATTAGTAAAACGAAAGCTACCCAGCTAACTAGCAAGCAGTGTGTGGTGGGTTCTTTTACTATTGTCCCAGTGATCACTCTCTGAGCCATGCTTATTATGACCGCCGCACAGCGAAGCGGCGGTCATATAGGTTTTTTAAGATTTTTTTTTCTTTTTCGCATGCCCAAATTTCCGTCAATGATTCCCGGGACACTGAAAGACCGGGGTACACGAAACTTGGTGGACATGTAACCCCACATGGATAGCATGGAACCATCGTTTTTCGTTTTGATCTGTAGCCCCTCCGCTGAATTGGACCCCCCGAAAGGAGGGTAGGGCAGACACAGTTTTCTGTGAATATCTCGAAAACCGTAGGGTTTAGGAGGACCATTTTTTTTTTTGTATGTTGATCTCAAGGGGCCATGTCAACCCATTCCATAACCACTCATTTCATGTATAGCGCCACCTAGTTAAACACAAAAAGTAAAAAAATGAGGTGGTGTAATTGAAGGTATCTGTGACCTAACATAGTCAAAACTGCACAAAATTGGAAGTGTAGGATCATTATGACACCCTATGTATGCACGCCAAGTTTTGTGGAATTCCGTTCATGGGGGCCACACAATAAATTAATTTATGTTACTATACACCAACTGGCCTGTAGGTGGCGGAGACAGTTTTCTGTGAATATCTCGAGAACCGTAGGGCCTAGGAGGTCCACCTTTTGTATGTTGGTCTTAAGGGGGCATGTCAACCCATCCCATTACCACTTATTTCATGTATAGCCACCTAGTTAAAAAATTAAAAGCAAAAAATGAGGTGTTTTCATCTCAATATCTCTGGCTGACAAAGGTCAAAACTGCACGAAATTAAAAGAGTAGGATCATTATGACACCCTCTGAATGCATGCCAAGTTTTGTGTACTTTCGTTCATGGGGGCCTTACAATAAAATAATTTATGTGTACATTTAGTGGCGCATACACCAACAAGGATTCGGGACACTGAAAGACCGGGGTACACAAAACTTGGTGAGCATGTACCCCACATGGATAGCATGGAACCGTCATTTTTCGTTTTCATCTGCAGCCCCCCGCTGGACTGGACCCCGAAAGGAGGGTAGGGCAGACACAGTTCTCTGTGAATCTTTTATGGTATGTTGGTCTCAAGGGCCCACATCAACCTGGCTCATAATCACTCATTTGTGATTTGCCCCCGGTAAAAAATGAAAATCAGTAGGATTAAAAGAAAGCCAAAATAAATATTCATCATCATCATCATGGCTGCATTTTCAGTATTGGCGTAGAAGTAGTCGTTTGTCCACTAGATGGCGCATCGTTGCAGTGAGGCGTAATTTTGTTGGAAGTTAAAAGTGGGTTGGAAAAACAATGGGACGCTTCATACAAGGACTGTAATTTACATGTTTAACATCTAATAAGGATAGGGCGATGTTCACATGAAGTGTAATTCCCATTTCTTCTTGAAGCCGAAATAAATCTAAGGATGTTTCTCGGACATGCTTGGTTTTACTGCAGGCAACGTTAATCTTGTAATATCAATAAGGACCTAGGTAATGTTACCGTTAGCGTTGGTTGAGTGATGGAGGCATTTGATTGATTGCATTTGTAGAAAACTATAAATGCGGTTATACCAAGCAAATTGATAGCAGCACTGTTTGTATCTTTTCGACTGTCATTTATTGCACGCGTGCTACAAAATCATTCTGTGCAATGGAAGATTTTACCAACGTTACACCGGTCTGATACAGTTTTGCCTATACATGCGTGAGACTGAGGCGCCTGTTTATTTTGTTTTTAAGTGCGTGCAGGGTGTGAGAGGGGAATCGATGTGCTTTGATTACAGCTTGGTAGTTGTAGTCTGTGAAATTAAAAAAGCACGTGTGTGTGAAGTATCCAAACAATGACACCTTCATTTCATTATGGCTGCTTTAGCAAAACACCTTAAGCTACTGTGTAGTGGGTCCCATTTAGAAGTGGCTACTTCATTCGCTTTCCTTGACTCATGGAGCTGCGTGAATGTTATTACAACTTTTAAGCCACGATATGACAGTTTAAGTCCGCTTGATACTGTAAGGCGTAAGCCATTGGTTTTCAAAGGAGATTTTATTTGTGTCGCCAGCATAGCCTATTGACAATTTATGTTGTCAATAGGCCTACCTTATAATCCTACCTGTAGCTTAGGGAAGCTAACAACTTTCTATTAGGATCTAGTTTGTTAGTTACCGTTTTGTCATAACTCCCTGATGCATTTTGCATTTAGAATAGCCAGAGCGTGTATATCTCAATCGAAAATTAAACAATATCGGTGCCTATGGACTAGGCTGGGTGAACCCAGCCTGATCTGCCCGCTATTTATTTTTGATTTCTTAAAAGATTGAGCTTGGTCTGATGAAAGCCAGACTAGCCATGGACCTCAGTTAAACAATGCAAGGGAACATGAATCAGCCTATATTTGCACTAACAATAACGGACAAAAGCTTTTCAACTTTGGCCCGTTAAAATGTGTATGAACAGTCTAGCGACGCATTTCATCAAGGCCCATTTGGACATGTCAGTTATTTGCACCACTGGTTAGATGTAAAACAGCATTTCGTTTCAGACTAGGCTACTGTTACTTAATTTGTGCATTAACAATAACGTTTCAGACTACTGTTACTTAATTTGTGCATTGACAATAAAGTATTACATGAACTAAAAATGACTAAAATCTTATGTAGAAGAAGAAACATTCACAAAAAATCCATCCATCCAAAAATGACCTTTGTTTTGATAGCTGTTGAAAAGCGGCATGGAACTGACAGAGATGTTTTTGTTTATAAATACATAAAAAATAAATAAATAAATAACATTATGCTGATACCTTTTGCTTTTCCCAAATACAATGTAGCCTACAGGTGTAAGTGACCTTTCATCAATCCAGTTGCAATGGATGAACTGTGATGAACTGCCCTACTTGTGATTGTTTAGAGATTTTAAAGGTTTTATAACAATTCTACATCTTCTTTGGCTATTCTACAATCTATTCACCTTTTCAGCACCAGTAGGGTACTTTCTGTGCAGCCGCACACACACACTCAGGCATGCCAAACAAGCATACACAAAAGTTTCAAGAGTGGGGGATGGAGTAAAATATGGAGACAAATTGAAGTGTGATTTATTTTCGCGGAACGGATGTACAGGACTGAGCGGCGGTCATATTTTGTACCGCTATGCGGTACATCTAGTTAATCATGGTGTTAGATGTAACGTTAGTTATGTTTTTTGTAAACAGTTTCATTTGTTACTTGAATCGACTTGTTTAATTGAGGTCTGAAGACGTTTTCTCTAAGGAAGGGCCTGAAGAAATAAGATGCCTTTTATAGGGTTTTGTTTTCCCTAGAAATGTCCAATGGATGTAAACCCATAGCCATGTCTAGATGTGTAGAACACTACACAGTACCTTTCATTTGATACTAATAACAGTAGATTGTTTCATAGAGTACTGGGTACTGTACTAGGCTAATAACCTTTTTGTTTTATTTCTAGCAGTAATTACTTCAGTTTTTATTTTATTGTGCTGCTCATAAAGCAATGTCTACACTGTGTTAGGTCATTGGCTGATCTTTAATAAATGTTTTAACCAGTGTATCAGACTCATTTTGAATTGATCTGACATTAGGTTGGTACAATGTTAAGTAGCTTCTGATGTAGTTAAGCTACTTTTAACACATTTGTGTAACTTAGCTTGCTATATTTCTATAGGTGGTAGCTTTTGTGTAGTGAAGCTTAATTTATTGTTGAGTAACTGATAGCTTAGCTCACTACACTGGACAAGTAGCTTGCCCAACACTGTTACAGCCTCCCTCACACTTGCGCAATGTGGTACAGCAAAGTCCAGCTCAGTGGCACTTACAGTTGCCCATACAGGCAACCACACAGCCACAGTTGAGGAGGAGTGAGCATCCCTTGCTGGCATCTTCCAGATCTGTCCAATATGGCACCCAGACTTTGGTTCTGTCATTCCATTCCCAACCCTACTCACTGGGGTCTGGAATCTCTGGAGTTTTGGAGAGGGACTAACCTGACTCTGCCAGATGGATTGCTTCGTATTTGCTCCGCATATCCATCTGGGAACTTTCCGTTGGAGAACGTTTGGAAAAGGGGCGAAAATACTGGTTAGCTGATTGGATAAAGCATCTGTCTATCACCACCTATGTTGGTCGGTCCAAATCAACCAATCAGATAAACGAAGCGTTCTTCTAATGCCATCTTTTAACATACAAGTTAGATAAGTAGCTAACGTTAATGTTTTTGAACTTACTATTTGTATGTGACATGAACCTCATCAACGACAATTCATGGGTTTCATCAGGTCCCTTTCCACAGGTGTATAAAATCAAGCACCTTGATTATCAATGCAGACTGCATGGTGCTTGATTAATACACCTGTGAAAAGGGACCTGATGAAACCCATGAATCCCCCACCAAGTTTTCATGGTAGCATATGCATGAAAGCATATTCCTTCTCGTTAAGTAACTAAGATTCAGTGCTACCAAACACTAACTTGAATTGGTCGTGGAGGATGTCTGTGTCCTTCATTCCTCCCAGCTACATTGCAGAGACTCCTAGCTTCCCCAGGAATACTAAAATATATTCTGATAAAACTTCAGCGATAGCTATGCTCATCTCATCCGTGGAAGTCGCCATGTTGTTTAGATTGAACGGTAGCTTCTCGTTGCGTCACACCTAAACCGCCTCAAAACCAACGCTGATTGGACGTTCGTTTGGTGAACTGCTCCAAATTTTCTTTATCGGAGAGATGCCAGACTGATCTGCTTCCAGACAAAAGCTGCAGCGTGCAGGGCACACTTTCCATGCTGGAATAAGCCATGATGGGTCGGGGGGATTGAATCCAGGGATTTGAGGCCATGAGTGAAAAGAAGCTTCCAGGTTTCATTGACTGACTCGACACCGCAGTTCTTACTATACATGAGTACAGTCCAGCGTTTGAGAACTTGTATGTGCACTGATTCCAGTGTGAGGCTGGTTGGGTCTTGGGTGATCAGAATGAGGGTGCCGGTGACTTCTGGGTAAGCTGCCCATGCATTTCATGCTTTTTTTTGCCAATTCCATACATTGCTGATACGTCACATCATGTGAACGCGTGGAAGAGGGGCAGTGCTTGACATTTTTGATGTCCCAGCATTTCTGAGATGTGGTGGATTGGAATATCTTTATATGCCTTCCCTGATCCAAATCCAATCCACAGCTCTGAGAGGCCTCAAGTCCCTGGATTCAATCCCCCTGACCCATCATGCCTTATTCCAGCGTGGAAAGCGGGCCCTGCACACTGCAGCTTTTGTCTGGAAGCAATCTCTCTCCAAAACTCCAGAGATTCCAGACCCCAGTGAGTGGGGTTGAGAATGGAATGACAGAACCAAAGTCTGGGTGCCATATTGGACAGATCTGGAAGATGCCAGGAAGGGATGCTCACTCCTCCTCAACTGTGGCTGTGTGGTTGCCTGTAAGGCCACCGAGCTGGACTTTGCTGTACCACATTGTGCAAGTGTGAGGGAGGCTGTACTAATAATGATGAAGAGTGAAACCAAAAATCTTTGAATAAATACATGATGTTTAAGCAAAGTCCTTTTAGGCAAGTCCCTCCACTCTGCGGCCATATTGCAACGCTTTTTGGGCACTCATCGGGCATCCATTTCGGCAGAAATACGAGTGCGCAAGGCTTCACGACACCAATCTTGCTCCAGCGGTGAGATCACAACACATAATTGGCACGATGTCTTCACAACACACCACATTATTGGCTCAATGTATTCACAACACAACACATGATTGGCTTAATGTATTCGCATGTCAACATTTTGCCGCGGAAGGGGTATGATTTGCGTCAGTATGAACTGCCATATTGCCGTTACAAACTAAGCTCATGCATTTTTATGGAGGATTTTTTGAGTGCTGTGTCTCCTCATTAGAAAGTCTATGGTTTAAGTATGAATTGTTTTTTGTGTTATTTGACTAAAATATAATATTGATCCTTAACATGGTGAAAAGCCTAATATACTCTAACTTTTCACTGTGGCACAGTTCTGAATTTGTGTTTATTTAAGGCCTCAACAATGGTCCTTTTGGTCACAACATGATTTTTGACACTATAGTGATAATGACCTGTCCAATCAACAAAGAAAAGCATACCTTGGAGGTAAAATATGGGTCTAGGGACCTGAGTAATATTTCAATGTGACTTTTTCAGAGATTGACAGTTTATGAGCTAAATATGACTATGATACTAGATTTAAATGGACTTAAAATAAGAAGAACATATCAAAATTGGATTCCTTGTATCAAACAAAGTAGAGAAAATACATTATACAACAATTTAAGACTAAAGGAAGCTGAGATATAACCTTTTCTCTTTTCGGCGGGGGCCATTTTGGATTTTATGAATAACTGCCACTAGGGGGCCCACCCCAACTTGTATTCATGGATTTTTTAAAACCTTAGGCTTATACCCAACACCCTGCCAAAAATCAAAAACTTATCCAGAAGTGCCCAATTCATGATTTTTCACATATTCCTTCCCAGCTAAAGGGAGAGTGCTCAACGAACTCAACGAACGGCTACTCGACCTCAACTCGAACTCGCTCATGCAGCAGGTGATTAAGAGGTTGCCAGTCCCACAGACACCGCCTTTTGTGTGCTCCTGCAAACTAGCCAAATATGTATGTCAGCTTCAAGTATTCGCACTTACGTGACTACTTCAAGTATTACGCACAATAGCCAACATGACTTTTTTTAGCCTAAATGTGTACTTTGTGTACATTCAGGCTTGTTAACGTACACATCATGCAATAGATTACAAAAGAGTTCACAACTGCCCGTGTACATAGAAAAAAACTTTATTTACAACAGTTAGCAGAACAATATGACCAAACGTCCCTGCCTTACAGTTCCCGTTTTCCCAGTAAAATACAGAAAAAGATTGTTATTGTTACATTTGTCTCTATTTTTGTTAGGACAACTAAACAAAAGACAGGACAACTAAAGTAAGGACAATTTTTGTTATGTTAGACAGGACAACTAAACAAAAAGACAGGACAACTAAAGTATGTGCATTATTTTAAAAAGAACATAATGTCAAATAAAAGCTTCTATATGTTCTGTCTATGCACTATGCAGCTTTCTATTGTGTAATATGATGTCTCTGTAATGGTCAATAAATCCCATTGAAAAGAGCTGGTCCCGTATTCACACAAAGTGTATTAGCTTACCACTAAGAGCACTCCTAAATCACACTAAAGGAAAGGCTAAACATGACAAAAGGTGACAGCTCTTAAGATAACACATGAGCTCCATTGCTACGGTTGATGTCAATTCTCATGCACAAGCTTGCTTGCATGACTTCAGTGAATTGCTGATGAATGACAGGCCTGCGCTGATGAGAAGGCCTAGGCATGCCCTACATGAGTATTCAAAGGACACTACATAGATGGATAGATGTGCCATGGGTTGACACAGTATCTACATTTTTGAAATGGGGCAGAAGGAGTTTTGCTCAGGTGTGCAGTGTGGCTAAAACTACGGATTTCTGTGAGGAGGGACATTCAGGTTCCGATAGTTGAATATGAGACTATCCCCATGGCCCAAATGGAGCCTTCAGAGAGTTGAATATGAGACTATCCCCGTGGCCCAAATGGAGCCTTCAGAGAGTTGAATATGAGACTATCCCCGTGGCCCAAATGGATGGAGCCTTCAGAGAGTTGAATATGAGACTATCCCCATGGCCCAAATGGACCCTTCAGAGAGTCGAATATGAGATTATCCCCATGGCCCAAATGGAGCCTTCAGAGTCGAATATGAGTCCAATATGAGACTATCCCCATGGCCCAAATGCTTCTCAGAACATTATTTGATTATTTTCCATATATGCAAACAAAGGGTATGGACATTCTCACAGCTCATTGGTTGGCTAAGGTTAAGGCAAGTCAAAAATCAAACAAATCAAGTGATTTCGGCTTTCTGTATATACAGTACAAACATGGGGAAAAATACCTTGAAAAATGAATGTGAACATTTAAACATAACAGCGTATCACAAACACAAATGTGTTGATCTGCAAAACAAGTGTGTGTGTGTGGAACACACATAATCGCTAATAATAGCTAATCGGGACCACCTGTTCCTGGACTGATTTTAGTTGCCAGTCCTCCACTTCTAAACGTATAGGCAAGATAACTGCCTTGTATCAGTAGCTTGGTTTTTTATATGAAGCTATGCACAATCCCCACTAGCACAGAAGATGTCGACACCTAAACACACTCGCACATGCAAATATTAATGAACAGCAGGCTGGCTATTAATGAAACAGCCCTCTCCACACATGCACACACACACACAATGATAACCTGTGTGTGTATGTGTGTGTGTGTGTGTGTTTTAAGTGCCACAGATGTGCCCAGTGGAGTGGGGGGGTGTGTGATGGCTATCTGAACTCTGGTCCGGCAAGCTAGCCCCTGCCTCCCCGCTCGGAGCTCCTCTGTCGCTCACACGCTGACAGAGCTGTCAGAGGGATGTAATAACCTGCACTGCGCTGGGCTCTCCACCCCTCCACTCCAACCGAAGACCTCAGGCACTTACGAATGGACATTCCTTCTCTCTTTATCTCTCTTTCTCTGTATCCCCCTCTCTTGCTCTCTTTCAATCTCTCTGCTATCCCCTTACTTTTCCTCACGCATGTCTCTCCTCCCCCTTCTCCCATCTCCTTTCCTCCTCACAATCTCCATGATATTATTTCATCAGAAGCAATTTGATCCCTAGGGCTGGAGTGCAATCTGGACTTCATAACTAAGATGAAAGCCCATCTGAGTGTCTCTGCGTAATGACCTTGATTGGAAAGGCCAACTTTCACAGCACTGTTTCTTTTGTTCCAAACCCAACTCCCCACAACACAACCATTCTCCCTGCAACACAACCATTCTCCCGTGTTTTATTATAAACGATGAAAGAGACTTTGAGAAATGCAGCAGTATTTACCAGAGCTATATTTCAGCATTTGGTCTCAAACAACTCTGTTTCTGTGAGTGCCTTTGCTCACACTGAGAGATTGTTACACCATGTTGGTGTGTCAGAAACCTTCAACTGCACCATTTATCCTCCTCCTCCACCTCCTCCTCCTCCTCCTCTTACACATCATACTCCTCCTCAACCTCCTCCTCCTTCTCCTCCTCTTCCACATCATACTCCTCCTCATTCTCTTCCACATCATCTCCTCCTCCTCCTCTTCCTCCTCCCCTCTACCACCTCTTTTTACCCTCCTCACTGTCAGAGTGACGGTCCGAACCAACTGACACGTGATGTCGGCCAGACCCGCAGGGCGCTGGTGGGCAGGGCTGGTCGCCGGGCTCCTGGTGGCTCCAGATGCCCAGTCCATCTGGTCAGGAGCAGCCAGGGCAGAGGGGCTCCTGGGGGCCTATCAGTCTCGGGGATCCCACCGGGCTCCCCCAACACCCCGGCAGACACTGACAGATGGGCACCCTGACTCTCACTGACACTTAAGGAATTAGCCAACACCAGTCTCTGTGCCACTTCGCTGAACACACAAGACACACACACACACTGCTGCCAGGACGAGAGGAGCCAAGGTAACAGCTATATTATCCCAAAATGGGTTTCTCAACTAACATTATGTATCAGTTTTCAAGTCATTAGGTGTGTGTGTGTGTGTGTGTGTTATACGCCGACAATCATAAGATAGAAATCACCTTTAGTCAATTGGGTTGAAATGGAGATGCTAAACTGTTGCATCAGTGAATTAATTCCATGTCATGAGATCACCTACAGTACATGCTATGTCGTGAGACTGTCTGTAAAGAAGTGCACATCCTTGCTTTGAACACTAGAGGGCAAACCAGGTGGGAATGCCATAAATTGCAACAGTAGCGAAAGTGAAAACATGTGATCACTACCATTGGCCTGTCAGTTGGATTTTTTCCAAAAAGTGGATGTGGGTTTGTCCTTGGACCGCGCTACACATAAGTATAAGTATATATACTCTTTTAATCCCGTGTGGGAAGTTTGGTCTCTGCATTTATCCCAATCCGTGAATTAGTGAAACACACTCAGCATACAGTGAGGGGAAGCACACACTAATCCCGGTGCAGTGAGCTGCCTGCAACAACAGCAGCGCTCAGGGAGCAGTGAAGGGTTCGAACCGGCAACCCTCCGGTTACAAGTCCGAAGCACTAACCAGTAGGCCTTGGCTGCCCCACACCTTTCCACCGAATTTCATGGAAATTGGATAAGTAGTGTTCACCTAATCCTGCACACGGATGGATGGACTGACAGATAAACCTGGTGGAGGTAAATACTGAAATATTGACACACAATTGCAAACTCACAAGCTCTCTCTCACACACATGCTCTGCATGGCCAATGAGGCTTCAGTAGCAGATAGTCCTCACAGCTGGCTTGTCTGTGGGACGGTGACACATCCTGCCTGTGTGACAGAGAAGCCCGGCTCACTGAAACCCCATTAAACACTCAGCTGAAACCACCACACTCGTACGTCACTCAGGGCCAACGGGACATGCGCTAATGACACACACACACACTCACATGTCATCATCAGAGCTGGGCTAATGACACATAGCCTACACACACTCAAAGGTGATCATCAGAGCTGGGCTAATGGCACATACACACACTCAAACGTTATCATCAGAGCTGGCAAACGACACCGACACACATGTAGGGTAAGGACACCAATGCCTGGTAGGATCTCTATTGCTGGTAAGGTTGTAGGCTAACACGTACAAGTTATGACCAAAAAGTTACCCAAAAGTGTTATATATGTATCCTCACCCTAGTTGTGATACAATATAAACTGACACCAGCAAGTACAACTTAAGTCCTGTTTAGAACAATAGTTTATTTTCTTATTAGGATATAGGACCTGGGTTCATGTTAAAATCATACCATCACCAAATCATGCAGGCCTGTGTCTGCAAGGTAGTATGTTCTTTTTGCAGCTGGCTGCAGTCTTCACTGTTCAATCTGATCACCCCGACCAGATCGTCCATCTTTTAATACCAGACCCCATTTTTAATGGACAGGTGTTAACACCACTCAGCCTGCATCATTCTTGTCCTCAGGACGTGTCCTCTATGTCTCCTAGTGAGCGATCTATCTAATAGTGATATGTGGGCCTTGTCTGATCGAAACCTGGTTCTGCTTTATCGCTAATTAATCAGGCAGGGCCCTTTATGAGTTGGGTAAATGACAGACCCCAGATATGGTCCTGATGGAGCACCTGCCGAACACGGCTACTCTCCTACAGATATGACTGACCACCTACCAGTTAGATCAGTACAAACGATACACCTGGACCGCAGAGCAGTATGCAAACGGGGTTATTGCGATCACAAACCCACACACTGAGAAACAGACACAAAACACACACTATATAACGTTGGTTCTAAGTTTCATAAAATGTGGCCATTCATTTCAAATAAATGTGAAAAAATCTTTTCTGTTGACCCATTATTACTGTCTAAGTGTAATGAATCAGTCTTGTAGTCTTATGACTCAGGGTAATTCATGGCACAGCACAGTGTGAGTTCTGAGTGCGGCTTACTGGCCATGACCCTGAGAAGTCTTTCTCAATAGTCCACTGCACTCATCAGACTTCTTAGGAGGGCGGGACACTAAGAAAGACTGGCACCCAAAAATAGCGCCTCACTTTTCCAGCCCTCCATCAAACAGCCTTCTAGCTTTTTGTGTGTGTCTGAGTGTGTGTCGGTCTGCAAAGGTTACACATTGCACAGGTATTGCAACATGCTGCAACACACACACACACACACAAGGCCAGTGTGAACAGTCCAGACTGAGATTAATGGTTTCTATTGGTGTTTGTTATTCTTTCCAGCGGCTGGGCCTGACCAAACAGCTCCCGTTCAAAGAGACGTCCTCCTCATGGCTCCCAGCTCTGGGATTTCCCCTTTAGGGCAAACCCTGTTGGACTGCTCAACACAAACCCTGTTGGACTGCTCAACACAAACTATGCTCAACATGAATGTCCTGGATTTCTCTTTTTTGTATGTAGTATGTTTATGTCTATGTTGGACTGCTCAACACAAACCATGCTGGACTGCTAACATGTTACAGTAACACAAACCATGTTGGACTGCTCAACACAAACCATGCTGGACTGCTCAGCACAATCGGATATAAGTGTAGAGAGTGCGGATCACTCTCTTTTACTTTTGGACTGCTCAAAAAAAACAATGCTCAACACGAATGTCCTGGATTTCTTCTCCTTTTTGTATGTAGTATGTTTATGTGCATGTGAGTCAGTGTGTCCATGTCTTTGTGCTTCTGTGTGTGGACTTTTATATATGTATCGATGTATCTGTGTGTGTGTGTGTGTGTGTGTGTGTGTTTCTATATGTGTGCACGTATGTTTATGTTTGTTTGCAGAGCCCTCCCCAGAGGCATTTTGGTTGGGATATGTGTGCTTCGTGGTGACCCAGTGCGACAGCAGAAACTTCCTAGAGGAGAGCTTCCCAGAGGAGAGCTTGACAGCTTCTCCAGCGCAAAGAGAAGGAAGATTGTTCCAGAATTTTCCACCGCTGAGGACTGTGGTTTGAAGTTCTATATGGCCTCAGAGGTAGCAGTTGGCCATGAGACTACAGTCAAAAGTGCTTTTAAAAGCTAAATGACATTGTTCTCCCTGTGTTGTACACAGAGCTGGACAGATTTCTGGGGCTGTTAACTGGGTAATGGCTTCTACACACAGTTGCGTTCCGTCAACGCATGCCAGTGGGTGTTCCCAACGGTAGCTATGCAAATTACTTGAAGTATAACCGTAATTTGATTGGTTGGTGCCGTCCGTCGATTGGCTTGATTGGCCGGTGCCGTCTATTGGTGCAGCAACAGCTAAACTTCTCAACGATGGGAGAAACACGACGCAAAGGACCCACAATTCAGTTCGGCAACGGATGACGTGAGCCCATGTAAAGTGAATGGGATGCGTCTCCAGCACTGCAACGCATGCAACTGTGTGTAGAAGCCGTAAGGAAGAGGGTGAGAGAAGCTATTGAGCGTCGACAGAAGTAGTGAATCACAGAACAACCACAGCGCTCCCACTGCAGATCTGGTAGATTGAGCTGCACCATCCTGACCATGGTTTCAACCCTGTGGCCGTCCAGCGATTGAGCTGCACCATCCTGACCATGGTTTCAACCCTGTGGCCGTCCAGTGATTGAGCTGCACCATCCTGACCATGGTTTCAACCCTGTGGCCTTCCAGTGATGTGGTGTCACATGTGAATACAGTTTTCCTGGTGCCCCAGTGGGCTGAAAGGAAAGACGACAAAAAAAAGGAAATCCACAAGAGACGTTTGTTCTCTGAAGTTTGGGCAAACTTCACCATTGACATTTTCATCTAAACAGGAGAGGATCCATAGCCATTTGCCATGACCACACATCTTCAGTCTCAAGCAGGAGGCTGTTTGTGCCATTGTGTGATTAATCAGAAATACCCCAGCATCTCTTCCATATTACTGAGACTAATGGAAAATAAGAATGAAGGTTAACTCTGAAAATGACAGACCAGTGAGACGTCTTTTCTCACTCAGTTCAGAGAGGTTTTCTCTGAATTCTCACTTCACCCTGGTGCTTTACACTCTTACTGACACTTTAGCATCTTGCTGCTACATTACACTCTTACTGCTACATTACACTCTTACTGACACTTTACACTCTTACTGACACTTTACACTCTTACACATTATACTCTTACTGACACTTTACACTCTTACTGCTACTTTACACTCTTACTGACACTTTACACTCTTACACATTATACTCTTACTGACACTTTACACTCTTACTGCTACTTTACACTCTTACTGCTACATTACACTCTTACTGACACTTTACACTCTTACTGCTACTTTACACTCTTACTGACACTTTACACTCTTACTGACACTTTACACTCTTACTGCTACAATACACTCTTATTCTCCATTAGTCTCAGTAATATGTAGGAGAAGGTGGCGTGTTTTAGATTAATCACACTCTCACTTCACCCTGGTGCTTTACACTCTTACTGACAATGAAATATTTGGTAGGACTCAGACCATGACCCTTGCTCCTGTATATTTTAGTCAATAATTCCTCCAAAACC
>NC_063202.1:24914052-24921552 GCF_017589495.1 Alosa alosa
CTCCTGCTCCTGCTCCTGCTCCTGCTCCTGCTCCTGCTCCTGCTCCTGCTCCTGCTCCTGCTCCTGCTCCTGCTCCTGCTCCTGCTCCTGCTCCTGCTCCTGCTCCTGCTCCTGCTCCTGCTCCTGCTCCTGCTCCTGCTCCTGCTCCTGCTCCTGCTCCTGCTCCTGCTCCTGCTCCTGCTCCTGCTCCCGCTCCCTCTCTGACATTCCTCATCAGATGGACCTGTCAGCACGGCGGCTCACACCCGGCACCATATGAAGAAATGCATCTCTGAAGAGGCCAATTGAAACCACAAGCCCGCGTCTCCTTATCTTGACCCCTTCCTGGCTGTTGTCCATGTCCAGGGGCTGGAGATTGTACCGGTCACTGTTTGGATTTTTTTCTTACTCAGCCTTTCTGAAATGCACCTCTCTTTTGTTCTCCTATGTTCCGTTGTGCATCTGTATTCATGTCTGTGAGCGTCTCCTCTCCTCTTGACTCTTCTAGTTATGTATCAGATACATTGTGAAAGTGAAGCATGTTTCTATTTGTTGTGCTTTTTGTGGTCAGTGACACCTCTATAAAGGTTGTTAACATGGACATGCATATCTGGACTTTCTCTCCCTGTTCCTTCTAATGACATGGAGGAGAATCGCGTTGAAGGCCAGAACAGACGTAGAATAAATGAGTTTTTCAGGAGCTCCACAGAAGTGGTCTCTTAGCTCTGACCTTTCCCAGAGTATCTGATGGCCCTACGAAGGGAAACACCCCCCTCAGCTGTGTGGGATCACAAACACATCCAACAGCCACCTCAGCTGTGTGGGATCACAGACACATCCAACAGCCACCTCAGCTGTGTGGGATCACAGACACATCCAACAGCCACCTCAGCTGTGTGGGATCACAGACACATCCAACAGCCACCTCAGCTGTGTGGGATCACAGACACATCCAACAGCCGCCCAGCTGTGTGTGGGGGATCACAGACACATCCAACAGCCACTTCAGCTGTGTGGGATCACAGACACATCCAACAGTTTCAGCTGTGTGCCATCACAGACATCCAACAGCCACCTCAGCTGTGTGCGATCACAGACACATCCAACAGCCACCTCAGCTGTGTGCGATCACAGACACATCCAACAGCCACCTCAGCTGTGTGCGATCACAGAAATCATACAGGTGGGGAAAACACACTCGGACAGCGTCTGGAGAGAGCGAACACATGCATGCGCTCGACCAGTGCTGTGTTTACAGACACATCCAACAGCCGCCTCAGCTGTGTGGGATCCTGAACACATCCAACAGCCGCCTCAGCTGTGTGGGATCCTGAACACATCCAACAGCCACCTCAGCTGTGGGATCACAGACATCCAACAGCCACCTCAGCTGTGTGGGATCACAGACACATCCAACAGCCGCCTCAGCCGTGTGGGATCCTGAACACATCCAACAGCCACCTCAGCTGTGGGATCACAGACATCCAACAGCCACCTCAGCTGTGTTGGATCACAGACACATCCAACAGCCACCTCAGCTGTGTGGGGAAAAACACTCGACAGCTGAGAGAGCGGAACCCATGCATCGCGTCACCTAGTGTCAGGTTGCCATGCTCTTACAAAGCCAGATTAATGGTATGAGACCCACAGGCTGAGACTACGGGGCCAGATTAATGGTATGAGGTCCCATATCAGGGGGATAAACCATGAAGCTGGTGACAGATTTTTTTTCATTACATTTTAAGTCTGAACTTTGCTATGTAAAAAGTGGGATCACAGACACATCCAACAGCCGCCTCAGCTGTGTGGGATCACAGACATCCAACAGCCGCCTCAGCTGTGTGGGATCACAGACATCCAACAGCCACCTCAGCTGTGGGATCACAGACATCCAACAGCCACCTCAGCTGTGGGATCACAGACATCCAACAGCCACCTCAGCTGTGTGGGATCCTGAACACATCCAACAGCCACCTCAGCTGTGTGAGAGCCGAACCCATGACCGCGTCACCTCAGGTGTGGGATGCCTAC
Source organism: Alosa alosa (assembly GCF_017589495.1). NCBI lineage: Eukaryota > Metazoa > Chordata > Actinopteri > Clupeiformes > Clupeidae > Alosa > Alosa alosa. Next base: position 24,916,063 of record NC_063202.1, read on the forward strand.
AAAGCCAGATTAATGGTATGAGACCCACATTACAGGGTTGAGACTAATGAAGCCAGATTAATGGTATGAGACCCATATATCAGGGGATAAAATCCATGAAGCCAGACAGATTTTTTTTCATTACATTTTAAGTCTGAACTTTGCTATGTAAAAGTGGTCAATTGTTGGCTTTAAACTGTAAAACAAATCAGCTGTGTGGGATAAAACACATCCAACAGCTTGCTCTGCTTGTTGAATCACAGACACATCCAACAGCCACCTCAGCTGTGTGGGATCACAGACACATCCAGCCACCCAGCTGTGTGGGACATGGTGACACATCCAACAGCTAATTCTACAGCTGTGTTGGATCACAGACACATCCCATCCAACAGCCACCCCAGCTGTGTGGGGATCACAGACACATCCAACAGCCACCTCAGCTGTGACACATCCAACAGCACCAGCTGTGTGCTGCATCACAGACACATCCAACAGCCACCTCAGCTGTGTGCGATCACAGAAATCATACAGGTGGGGAAAACACACTCGGACAGCGTCGGGAGAGAGCGGAACACATGCATGCGCTCGACCAGTGTCAGGTTTACAGGGAGAGAGCGGAACCCATGCATCAAGTGTCACCTCAGGTGTGGGATGCCATGCGCCTACAAAGCCAGATTAATGGTATGAGACCCATTACAGGGGTTGAGACTACGAAGCCAGATTAATGGTATGAGACCCATATCAGGGGGATAAACTATGAAGCCAGACAGATTTTTTTTTTCATTACATTTTAAGTCTGAACTTTGCTATGTAAAAGTGGTCAATTGTTGGCTTTAAACTGTAAAACAAATGACAAGCAACAAGATAATTGTCATACACGTTTGCTCTGCTTGTTGAATTTGTAAACACCTTAGGCCTTAGGCTCAACATAGCCCTGATCTTATTTTGTTGAAAAACCCCTCTGAGCTGTCTCTAATCCAGGTCAAGACCAGATTCAGAACAGAGGCTAATGTTTGTCTTTGAACTGTTTAAATACAGCATATTCATGTTAACATTCCAAACTGTCCACGATCAATGAGAACCCTTCATCTATGCAGCGTCATTGCATGTTTTTTCGGATAACTACATCCCCACACTGTTGGCGAGTGTTTGCAAAATCCACTAATGTTCTCTTTTGTTTGTGAATTTTTGAAGGCACTTCAGATCAGGGCCCAGTTCTTCCAGATCCTGCCCGGTCCTCCCTCTCTGGTCACAGCCTTTAAACACGGTCATAAGACAGCGGACAGAGCATGTGGTGCATTTTGCTGCGCCCAAGCGTGAGTTAATTAGTGAGACTGGAATGGAATGAAATGAGAGTGTTCTGTTTCTGTCTTAATGGAATTACTTTTTTTGGTTTTGTTTTATTGCTAAATTATGGGGTGGACAGGCCTCAGTACCTCACAGATGCCTGGGTGTGTGAGAGAGAGATAAAGAGAGACAGAGTGTGTGTGTGTGTGTGTGTATGTGTGTGTGTGTGTGTGTGTGTGTTCTGTGTATTGCCTCAATTTCAGAGCTCGAAATGATCAGTGTCATTTGTAAACAATTTAAACAAACTTCGCTGTCTCCTGCCACTGATTGCTCACACCCAATTAGCTCTAACGAGACATTAAATGAGTTCAGTGGAGGAGCCTGGCACCACCATGACACACAGAGGCCCCATCACCCCCTCCCGTCTGGGGCTGCACAGCACTCTGAGTCTGAGAGTGTGCTGGGGACCTCACGGTGGTTATCATCAAAAGGCAGAGGCTCCTTCTCAGTCATCTCAGGAAAACAATGCCCTGTCAGCTGTCTGTCTGCCTGTTCCTCTAGCATCACATTTCCTGTGAAGGCAGGAACAGATTTCTTCTCAGTCAACCCAAAGCTTTGACAGGCTGAGGACATATCACTTCATCAAAAAAAAATCCCTCAAGAACGGCCACGGCAGTAAAGGATGATGAGTATGAGAAAAAAGGCGCTATCAGATCAGGCGGTCCAGGGGTGCGAGGGGTTGTCACAGTAATGCTGATGGAACCTGACGCTGGCGTGCTCCTTTTCCAGCCAATCATGTCGCCTCATTCTCAGACAGACTGCAGCTGACATCCTTCTATTTCTTCACAGGCTGCCAGTCACAAGGTGCTGAGACTCATGGGATTGCCAGAGTCCTGACACCTGTCAATCATCCAGCAGTCTCAGATGAATTCTCTCTCCATCAACACAATGCATGCAGTATTACCCATACTGTAAGCCTGTCCAAATAAGAATCCTGTGTTTCATTTAATTGCCCCATTCTGCAAACCGGATAACATTCGCCATTTGTGTTCAGGCAAATCCTGTGTGAAGTCAAAGATCTCAGCTTTCATAAACATGCAGGAGGTGATGGTAAACACATACATACAGTTAAGAACAAATTTATTCATACCCCTGGCAAATATTGATTTAAAGTTGATTTTCTCTTGACTGATATGTTTGTTCTGACTGAAAATGACACTGCCACATGCCTAAAGGTTTTAAGAAATGCGGTAGAAACATGGAATCAAAAAAATAATCGTTTTTATCTTTTTTTTTTAATTTTTATGAAAAATGGCAAAGTGCCAAAATTATTCATACCCTTTTAAAATAATCAATGGAAACATCTTCATTTGCCATCAAAGCTCCTGAAATGGTTCTTATAATACCTACTAAGCCTCTCCATGTCTCCACAATGAATGTAGACCGCACCTTTTTAGCAGCAATCTGGGTTTTGAGGCAGGAACGATTATTTGCCATCACTCTGGCCTCGTGCTCACTTTTTTGACGGATTGAGGTCTGGACTATGGCTGGGCCACTCTAAAATGTTGATATTGTTCTCTGTTAACCATTTCTTGCCTTGTTTGGCTGTATGTTTTGGATCATTATGTGGTTTAATGGTCAAATGCCCCCTATTGTGGTAGGTCTCTCGGCACACTGCCTGATTTGCCAGGGGTATGAATAATTTTGTTAACTGTACATAAAGGTTGCGTAATATATAAGGCAATGGTAAGCACATATATACATAAAGGTTGAGTGATATAATAATATCGTGACGGCATGAATCAGAGTGAAAGCAAATAGCAGGTGCTAGACTGAGAGGCAGGGCAGAGAGGCGCCTTTGATGGTGGCCACAGAAGAATACCCAGCAGACTGCATGATGTTGAGCAACTCCCCCAAAACTCCTCATGGATAGAAGGGGGTCACTGGACACCGTGCTAGAGGGTCACTGGACACCGTGCTAGAGGGTCAGTGAGACATCGTGCTAGAGGGTCAGTGAGACAGCGTGCTAGAGGGTCACTGAGACACCGTGCTAGAGAGTCACTGAGACTCCGTGCTAGAGGTTGTGCAAGTATGTTACACGTCCAGCCTAATCCTCAGGCCAACTCAGAAATGTCCTCCTGCTATGTTGTACTGAGCCCTGCAACAGAATCACCTCAAAAAGGAAGCTGATACAAGATCCCACAATTCCAATGACAACAGGGGTTCCTCCCTCAGTTACTGTGCATCTAAAACCACACAACACACACACACACACACACACACACACACACACACACACACACACACATGCACGCAGAAACACACACAGAAATGCAGTGCAGTGGATGAAAATTAACTCGATTGAATTATGAATGATCACGTAGCATACAAATATTGAACAGGCTTCACACTAGCACAAGTTAGAACTACCACTCTCCCACAATTTGTAGAATTGCAGCACATTCTTCACTAAATAATCAGTAATAATAACCTTATAAATGTAAAGTCAACATATGAAGGTACGTTCAGTTGTAAAGGTAAATTAAACAATGGACAAATCCTCATCTCAAATACCTGCAAAAGGCACTGATTATTGGTGAATCTACATTTTCTATTTGTTTTCAGTGGCTAAAGACACAATGTAGTGATTATATTAGGCTTATAGCTCTTTTTGAAAATGAAATTAACCTGAAGTTATTGTGCATGACATCTGTTTTCTTAGGCTGAGATAGCAAGCATAATATCCTTAGGCGAGAGCTGGCTCTGGTCCTCACACTCAGCGCATGGGAGACAGAGTGTGGAGGGCTTTGGAGGGATTTGAGTCAGGCTCAGGGCCTGGGTGGGTCCACCGCAGTCAAGAGATTTGTGGCTGGACCGGAGCCAGGGACTTTGACGTCAAGTAGAAAATGTGACAGCCGATTAACTGATGAAAACGGAACGCAGTTGTGGGTCCTCGACACTCGCAGTCCACAGTCCCTACAGTGGTCAGGGAGGAGAAGCATGGCTGACGGCTCGCCACATGAGGACATTGTCAAAACAGACTCAAAGTAATCTGTGGTCACACAAAATCTGCACGGCCATAAGGGCTATGTGGTCAAGTGAATCTGCACGGCCATAAGGGCTATGTGGTCAAGTGAAACTGCACGGCCATAAGGGCTATGTGGTCAAGTGAAACTGCACGGCCATAAGGGCTATGTGGTAAAGTGAAACTGGAAGCTGTAGCAGTATTTACGGGATCGGATCATATTTGAGGGGTTTCTGACCCGTCGTCAGGGAACTCTCTCTGCAGCTGGGTAGCTGACTCTAAGGACCCCCTGTTACATGTGACAAAGAAAGGCAAGCAAGCTAAGTAAAAGGCAGGGTCTGAAAACAGCATGATTTTGGTTCGTTCTGAGCAAAAACAATATTTTTTGAATTCCTGTTCCAGTGTTCCAAGGCCTCTCCTCTAAATGGTAACTGGTTAGAATGTTATAGAAGAACGGTTAATAATGTTCCTTCAAAAATTACATTTCCATTACATTACAATTACATTTCCTTTACAAATTGCTTTATGGCCGGTGGCACCAACAGCCTTAAAGCTTAAATCATAGCACATTAGATATCAAGGTTAACTTTCAGAGATGGGAAGTACTGTACTGTAAGTAGGTTTTTCAGATATTTTTACTTTACTATTTATTTTGTGCCAACTTTTTACTTCTACTCCTTACATTTTACAAAACTGGCTCGTTGCTTTAGTAAATAATTTCAGTGGAGTTACCGTTATTATTTTCCGTGGCATCAATACCGAATTCAATCTAATTGGATGGGAATACTGTATACGTTGCACCCACCACTACAAGATGACTCGACAGATTTGGACAGCATTCATTCGCAACAAATCATTGCAGCTAATGTTAACGTTAGCACGTAGTAGTACGGACGGCCACAACATGATTGAATTGAAATGTTAAAACCTGTTAGGAAACGGGTGGCATTTTACAGCACACCTACCCCCTCCCCCACCTCCCCCCAACATTATAAATCAATTGTATGCACCCTATTGCTATAGTAATATTATAGGCTACACCATTTTGAAAGCTTGGACTCTTGGGAATCCATACATGACAACCTTTTTCAGGTAGGCCTACAATCTGTATAGTGCTTTACATTGTCAGATTAATCTTACTATGTCTAAATTTTAGTCTAAAATGCAGCATATTGGGTCTTGAAATATTCACAGGA
>NC_063202.1:24929052-24944052 GCF_017589495.1 Alosa alosa
CATGCTTTCTCTCAGACAGATACACATACATGCAAACACTTACCTACTTTCACTTACTTATGTTTATAATATATGAAATACTCTGCAGATGACATTATTTCCCAGTAGCGCAGAGAGTTATATAATAATAATAATAATAATAATAATAATAATAATAATAATAATAATATATTTATTACAACACATCATCAGTAGGGTAAAACTAACCTGTCTCACAACAGTCTAAACCCATTACATTATTTTCAAGACACTCAAAGATGCTTTACAGTTTCACATAGATACATAAATACAAATAACGCACAAGATACATGGACAAGGATACATAAACAGAGAAAAATAACACAAAGCATAAGACAACACTAGAGAGGGTAGTAAAAAACACAAGTACTGTACGTGGACAATGCAGAGGACAACACTAGAGAAGTTAGTAAATAACACACAGGTACGTGAACACAGCAGCATCCTGGCCTTCACTCACGGTTGCAGTTTCCGAGAGAAAAAGAAATATGAATTCAACCTTTAAAAAGTGCAAACTCCTGATATTACACTGTGTCTCCAAATGTCCCCCGGCACACTGAGCTGCGTTCGGCTAATTTGCTGCCCTGAGACATTTCACTTGTACAGGGCCATGACCTGCACCCTGCTCAAATGCAGCCGTGTAATTTGGAGTCGCCGCTCACTCGGCTTAATCGCCGCTTGGGCTTGGAGCCAGTGCTGCTCCGAAGGGCCCTGTGAACAAACGACTGTGTCTTTGAGGGGTCACTACTGGGCATCTAATCACCAGCCTCTTAATCAATATGCAATTAGTAGGGGATTATCTGGCAAGGCCTCCTCTGGGGGAGAGGGGAGTAGATATACGACGGAACATGTGCCCTGCCTGCTGCAGTGGCCTCGCCTGGACACACATTCAGGAGTTTGGCTCACATCTGGCTCTGATCTGGCTCTGATCTGGCTCTGATCTGGCTCACATCTGGCTCTGATCTGGCTCTGATCGGGATGGGTTTGGCTCTGATGTGGCCCGGGTGTGGCAGCGCCATCTGTTCGGTGAGTGATGTGTCCTCATTGGTGATAGCATGGTGGCGGTAGGGTGATCAGCGTCCAGGTTTCCCAGTGAGAGACAAATTCAATCAGCCCCCCCAGCCCCCACCACCACCACCCCGCCTCTCTGCTGTGCAGGAGGAAGACAGGGAGCGTGTTCACACTAATGAGGTTTGGGGAGCAGACAGCACATCTGCTCATGCTGTCGAGTGCACAGTGACTATCAGAAACACACACACACACACGCACACACACACACACAAATGCAGACAAACATATGTGCACAAGGACACCCACACATACACATACACACACACACACACACACACACACACACACACACACACACACACACTCCAACTAATCACAAACAGTGAGACACACTATTCTGGAAGCAGGTCTGTGGTATGGCACTAACACACACTCAGCATCACATCACTCTAGTTACATCTGTACATGTTTGAGTAAGCACACACACTGCTACATACCAGCTGGCAACACACACGCATGCACGCGACGCATGCGCCGCGCGCATTACACGCGACGCAAAGACGCACGCACGCCGCACCGACGCACGCATGCCTGCGCTACACGCACACACACACACACGCACAATTAGCAGCAGTACATGTGAGTAGCGTCGGTAGCACTTTAACAACTACACACTATGGCGCATTTGTTCAGCATCTGTAAGCTATTAGTTAAGGCTTTTTTCTACATTTTTACAGCATTGTTCCAACATTAATTCTCATCAGTAAGTCATCTGTAAACACAGTTCTAAATGTTTTATTCCTGGTAAATATGTCCATGCACACTGTCTGGCTGCTGATCTACGTGGCACTTTTTGGTCTCACTTTCCCCAATATAGACATGCTGACATGCATCACATGGTGCTACTGAAACTTTGACATATAAGCTACAGCTGTTGAAACAAACATAGTGATGCATGTGTGTAGATATAATATGTGCATGTCCTGTGTGTGTGTATGCAGAAATTGGCGTGCAGAAGTGTGTGTGTGTGTGTGTTTCTTTTACCAAATGTGCTGACTGACCGGTATGCTGGTGGATGTGTGAGAATGCTGTGGAGGTGATAACATGATCTCACTACAGGAGTCTTCTGGAGAAACAGGAGGATCTGGGGCACAAGCACAAAACTTGACTCACTCAGCCCCTTAGACGGGAAACTGGACTTCTGCGGTTTGGAAGGGGGGCGGGTAGAGAACAAGAGATAGAGGGAGAGAGAGGGGGGGGAAGGAGAAGGAGAGAGAAGGAGAGGGAGATAGATAGATACAAATAGAAAGAAAATGTGGGGGAGACTCCCCGGGAGAGATATGATGAGAAAAAGAGAGAGAGAAAGAGAGAGCATAATAGAGAGATATAGGGTGATAGTGAGAGAGAAAGAGATGAGAAATGTGTCTTCTATAGACATGATGATAGAGGAATGTTGCTGCTGACATATTAAGGGGGCTGGTGCTGGAGGAGGTGTGTACTGGTGGAGTGTCTGTTTCAGCTTCTCCTCAGGGGTGTGATCTCCTGCCCACCTGGCTCATGCACACACACACACACACACACACACACACACACACACACACACACACATGCACAGACACACACACACACACGGGCACACACGGGCACACACGCATACACACACACACACACACACACACGCACACACACACAGGCACACACACATACACACACACACACCACGCACAAACAGAGAGAGAGACACACACACGCACACACGCACACACAAACACACACCACGCACACAGATAGAGAGAGAGACACACACACAAACACACATACACACACACACACTTCTGTGTTCAAACCCAGAAGAACAACCTCTCTCTATCTCTCTCTCCTTCTCTCTCTTTCTCCCCCTCCTCTCCCTCTCTCCTTTTCTTACTCTTTCACTCACCATTTTCTGCTACCACTGACATGCACCCCCACATACAGTTGAATTTATAGGCTACATAATGTGATAAATGTGTATGGATTTGCATAAACTCATTTTACTGTAACCTATATGTCTCTTTGCCATATTACTGAATAACTGCACTATACTTAAACCGTTTAGTATGCACATACAAACCAACATCATTTGTGTACTGTAAATACACATGTCGGGAAAAAAAGCCTTTCTATATTGAGGTTCATTTTCAGCCTACTATGGGTGTGTGTCTGTGTGTATAAGTATCTGTATGGGGGGTGATGTGATCGTGTGTGTGTGTGTGTGTGTGTGTGTGTGTGTGTGTGCATGTGGATCTGTGTGTGTGTGTGTGTGTGTGTGTGTGTGTGTGTGTGTGTGTGTGTGTGGATGTGGATGTGTGTGTGTGTGGATGAATGTGATGTGTGTGTGTGTGCGTGTGTGTGTGTGTGTGTGTGTGTGTGTGTGTGTGTGTGTGTGTGCTTTCTGGTAGCCGGTAGTGCCCCACAACAGGGTCTGTGTGATCTGTTTGACAGCCTTGACTTTCCACCTCAGCTTGAGCGGAACAATGGGCTGTGGTTGCCTGGCAACAGTGAAGTGAGGGGAAGTCCATGTGGTTCTGCTGCTGGTCTGTGAACGGCCTCAAATGGAGACAGACGCCAGTCACCACGGCGATACCCAGCCCAGGGTTACTCCTCCATGGGTCACACGGTCAAGAGTGCATGCCGTCATACTAACCAACACATACACACCTGCACACACACACCCCAGAATGCATGCTGAATAGAACCAAGAGAGAAAGGCACGGGTGCATGTGTGCCATGCCAGGCAGAGAGAAAGGGCCCGATTAATAATACATAAGAACATGCATGATAAGATCCAACACATACTGTACACACACACATATAAGAACATCGTGGATAATGATCTCACACAACACACATAAGAATGCATGATAATAATTCCCCTTAAGGTCTAAGATCCAACACATAGCCTACTGTACACACACATAAGAACATGCATGATAATATTCCTCTTTAAGGTCTAAGATCCAATACATAGCCTACTGTACACACACACATAAGAACATGCATGATAAGATCCAACACATACTGTACACACACGTAATAACATGCATGATAAGAATTGACACTACTCTGATGTTGCCAATTAAGAATGCTACAGTCTTGCTCAGGAAAAGTGAGACCCTATAATTCATATAGTGAAGATTAGATGGCACAGGACTCTCCCGCATTGTTTCAAAAAGCCGACATTATTCATTTCACCTCTTATGCCATGACTTTATGTCATAAGTAAATATGAGCTATTATCAATGAATCTAAATGGGACGGTAGATTTGCTAAGGGGCATGATGTTTAATGTCAATGAAGCTTTGACTTCAAAGTGAGGAGAACTCTGCCAAGAACTGTAATACAGGGTGACCGCCTGCTGACAGATATAAACCTGTCTTGATTAATGAACTCTCATCTGAGGAGAGTTAACGGCGGTTCTTGGCATCAGCCGCACAGGTAGCGTGTCCAGTGGCCGCTTTGATGACTGGGGAAGCACGAAGTCTGGGCTGGCTGGCAGCGGGGGCAGGCCCAGCGGCCTCGAGATGAGATCAGATGGCCTTCGGTGGCCGAGCTATTTTCAGCAGCTCCCAATTACTGCCAAAGGTCGCCCGTGAGGAAATGAGGTCAAAGGATGTGTCGCCCATGCACTCACTCAACTGTCTCCAACTGGGCTTTCCGCAAGCCAGCAGTTTAAAATGTGTGTGTGTGTGTGTGTGTGTGTGTGTGTGTGTGTGTGTGTGTGTGTGTGTGTGTGTGTGTGTGTGTGTGCATGTGGGATGTGGTGTGTGTGTGTGGATGAATGTGATGTGTGTGTGTGTGCGTGTGTGTGTGTGTGTGTGTGTGTGTGTGTGTGTGTGTGTGTGTGTGTGCTTTCTGGTAGCCGGTAGTGCCACAACAGGGTCTGCGTGATCTGTTTGACAGCGCTTGACTTTCCACCTCAGCTTGAGCGGAACAATGGGCTGTGGTTGCCTGGCAACAGTGAAGTGAGGAAGTCCATGTGGTTCTGCTGCTGGTCTGTGAACGGCCTCAAATGGAGACAGACGCCAGTCACCACAGCGATACCCAGCCCAGGGTTACTCCTCCATGGGTCACACGGTCAAGAGTGCATGCCGTCATACTAACCAACACATACACACCTGCACACACACACCCCAGAATGCATGCTGAATAGAACCAAGAGAGAAAGGCACGGGTGCATGTGTGCCATGCCAGGCAGAGAGAAAGGCACGACACACATAAGAACATGCATGATAAGATCCAACACATACTGTACACACACACATATAAGAACATGCGTGATACGATCTCACACACACACATAAGAATGCATGATAATAATTCCCCCTTAAGGTCTAAGATCCAACACATAGCCTACTGTACACACACATAAGAACATGCATGATAATATTCCTCTTTAAGGTCTAAGATCCAATACATAGCCTACTGTACACACACACATAAGAACATGCATGATAAGATCCAACACATACTGTACACACACACGTAATAACATGCATGATAAGAATTGACACTACTCTGGATGTTGCCAATTAAGAATGCTACAGTCTTGCTCAGGGAAAAGTGACCCTCATAATTCATATAGTGAAGATTAGATGGCACAGGACTCTCCCGGCATTGTTTCAAAAGCTGACATTGTCTACTTCACCTCTTTATGCCATGACTATGTCATAAGTAACATGAGTTATTATCATGAATCTAAATGGGACGGTAGATTTACAAGGGGCATGATGTTTAATGTCAATGAAGCTTTGACTTCAAAGTGAGGAGAACTCTGCCAAGAACTGTAATACAGGGTGACCGGCCTGCTGGACAGATATAAACCTGTCTTGATTAATGAACTCTCATCTGAGGAGAGTTAACGGCGGTCTCTTGGCATCAGCCGGCACAGGTATGCGTGTCCAGTGGCCGTTTGATGACTGGGGGAAGTTAATGAAGTCTGGGCTGGCGGGCAGCGGCAGGCAGCTGCGTCCAGCGGCCTCGGAGATGAGATCAGATGGCCTCGTGGCCGAGCTATTTCAGCAGCTCCTAATTACTGCCAAAGGTCGCTCCGTAGGAAATGAGGTCAAAGGGGATGTGTCGCCCATGCACTCACTCAACTGCCCTCCAACTGGGCTTCAAGCCAAGCAAGCCAGCAGTTTAAAATGTGTGTGTGTGTGTGTGTGTGTGTGTGTGTGTAGGTGTACAGGGAGGAATTGGTGAATCATGAAAACTCTAGAGGAAGCCTGGGTTAGGCCAGCAGCCAGCCACTAATATGTTGATGTTCTTCACAAGACTTTTATTTTTATTTTACATCAAATAAATGGTTCTTGATAACATTTGGGGTTATGATAGCAGTTCAGAATGAGTGTTTTTCATGCAATAGTTTTTCTGTGCCTTGTGGATAGCAACTATTGCCATGACACCTGCCTAAACAACCATAGTAAAGGTCTAACATGGTGAAAAGACGTTAGAAGCCACCACTACAGTGATAAACCATATCAGTCACATCGAGAGTCTGCTGCTTCCCTCTTAAGATTGGAGGAACATTGGTGTATATATACGGAGAGGCCACATCATCAGCTGAGGACACCAATCACTCCACCAATCAGAAGAGGAAAGACTGGTTACCACGGTAGCTGTTGCTGAGCGACAATCATCTTGGTCTATTTTGAGTTGTGTTTCAGAGAAAGGAGATGTTTATGCAACACATAATTGTGTCCCATTAGGTGTGAGACATTTCCCGAATGAAAAATCAGTCACAGTTTCCTCCTAGGACATGTTTCTTGGAGTTTAGGCTCTGAGCATAGACTACTACTGCAATAAAGAATAAAAATAAATGTATATTTTATACATATTAGAACAGTAGAACAGACTGGAAATATACATGAGCTGTCTGAAGAGTCCATTTTATTTGACAAACATTCTGATTATGGTTGCATTTTAACTGATCGTTTGCTCTTCTGTGAGAGAGGACTCTCACTTTGCCACTTATTGCCTGCTCAGTAAGAACATACGGTGACTTATCTTAAAGGTGCAGTCAGCAATTGTACACGATTTCAATCCCATTAAAAAAGCGTATTCAGTAATCATTTCCGCACAATCCGCTAGCTATCCATTCTGTGAGTATACTGTAAAAAAACTCAAACCAAGTGGCCTGTCCCAATAACAAAAATGAAACCCTGAGGAGTTTCTCTGGGATTGCTGAAGGTAGGTGTGAGTTACTTCTCTGTTTTTTTTTTTATTTTTGTTTGGTTCTCTTTAACAGCAGACAGTGGTATACACCTGAGCAGACACACATCACGGTTGGGTTCTGGTTGGGTTCTAGTTCAGCAGGAGGAGAAGCTCATCACACATCACAGTTGGGTTCTAGTTGGGTTCAAGTTCAGCAGGAGGGGAAGCTCATCACACATCACGGTTGGGTTCTAGGTGGGTTCTAGTTGGGTTCAAGTTCAGCAGGAGGGGAAGCTCATCACACATCACGGTTGGGTTCTAGTTGGGTTCAAGTTCAGCAGGAGGGGAAGCTCATCACACATCACGGTTGGGTTCTAGTTGGGTTCAAGTTCAGCAGGAGGGGAAGCTCGTCACACATCACAGTTGGGTTCTAGTCACCTATGCAGCGTTGTGGAGGAGGGGGGGGCCGCTACCATAGAAACCGAAAATTCTCAGGACAGCATCATGTGTCCAAATTTCAATCTTAAACGTTCTATTTAATCATAAACTATCTGAAAACAGGGCTTTAAGTGTAAAATACCGAACTTGTCCTTTAACTTCATTAAGTACAATACAGTTTGATTGTAGAACTCTCATTGCAACAACTTTAGAGGATCAAAGGCCTAATATAACCCACTGGACACTAGATTAATCCACACGCACGCACACACACACACACACACACTCACACTGGACACTGGGAGGCCAGACCCTAATCAGTGTTGGCTCTGGTATGTCCCAGTAAATGACCTGGTCTCTGCTTTAATCCCTTTCATGACGCAAAAGCCCCAATAACACACCCGTTTTTGCTATACTGTAAATGCAGCCACTGATCGGCTGATCTTTTGAAGTGGGGCTGAGCCAAAGTGTGTGTGGACTGTGTGTGTGTGTGTGTGCAGATTGTGTGTGTGTGTGTGTGTGTCTGGAAAGGTTAACCCACGCAGTTGATCCTTTACTTGGGGTCAGGACACACGGACACACACACACACACACACACACACCTCTGACCAGAGACTGACCCCACACTGATACAACGATTCTTAATTAAGTAAGAAATCAGGCACGGAGGCATAAGATAAGCCTGGCACACACACACTCCACACACACACACACACACACACACACTGCAAACACATGACTAATCAAAGAGGGTTAATCTGCAGAGATGGCCTGCGGACCCCTGAAAGTGCCAAAGGCACTGTTATGGTCAGGCGGACCCCTGAAAGTGCCAAAGGCACTGTTATGGTCAGGCTCCTCCAAAGGCACTGTTATGGTCAGGCTCCTCCAAAGGCACTGTTATGGTCAGGCTCCTCTAAAGGCACTGTTATGGTCAGGCTCCTCCAAAGGCACTGTTATGGTCAGGCTCGTCTAGTTATGGCCAGGCTTGTATTAAGCATCTGGTTAGGCACAGGTGATGGACTGTAGAAAAATGTTTTTAGTTTTCAAAGGTGAAGCAGACTCCACACACAGCAGAGAGGGTTAAAGCGGAGCTTTGCTAACAGGTTGCTATAAGAACTCCTCTACAATTCCATTCAGAAGATTCTAAAAGACAACAATCTGAATGCCTCCGCACCAACAGTTAACAAGTGAGGAAATGCAGCAAAGAGGAATTGGCTACTGTTACCATGCCAACAGACTACTGTGAAGAGGAGTGTGAAGGATATGAAGAATGGGGTTTCCATGCCAACTGACAGTCGGTGAGTACCTTCATTGTCAACATATGTGAAATGTTCTCTGGGGAGTGACTGGGCCAGTTAACGGCCTGAACAGTGTCAGACGGATTCTACTGTGGGTGTCTGTCTCTGATGGATGGATATGCCAGATGAGAAAACAGGCCACACTGAGGAGGAGGAAGAGAGGTTTCCATGGCAACAGATAGATGAAGAGGAGGTGGAGTGTGTGTGTGTGTGTGTGTCTGTGTGTGTGTGTCTGTGTGTCCATGGGCCTGCGCTGTCACCGTGAAGAGTGGTGCCAGCACACCTGGCCCGGCAGATGGCAGGATGGGAGTTTTTTCTTGCCCATTTCCACCAGGAGCGACACCAGTTGCAAATGAACCCCACAGCCCTGGCATCACAACAGCACACAGTCCGCTGCCTCACCTGTAGCCTGCCTGAGCTCCCTGCCTCTAACTGGGAACAGACGAGAGGAGAGCAGAAGAGAGAAGAGAGGAGATGAAAGGGAAGGAGAGGAGAAGGTAGACGAGAGGGAAGGAGAGAAGAACAGCAGGTAGAAGTGAGGGGAGAAAGTGGGAGAAGTTAAAGAGACTAGGAGGTTAGGGAGACGAGGGAGATGTTAAAGAGACTAGGAGACTATGGAAAAATTGGGAGAAGTTACAGAGATGAGGAGACTAGGGAGAAAGTGGGAGAAGTTAAAGAGACTAGGAGGTTAGGGAGACGAGGGAGAAGTTAAAGAGACTAGGAGACTATGGAGAAAGTGGGAGAAGTTACAGAGACTACGGAAACTAGGGAGACGTTAAAGAGACTAGGAGACTAGACTAGAGAGATTAAGGAGAAGTTAAAGAGACCAGGAGACTAGGGAGAAGTTAAAGAGACTAGGGAGACTAGGGAGAAAGTAAAGAGAATAGGAGAGTAGGGAGTTTAAGGAGACTAAGGAGAAGTTAAAGAGACTAGGGAGAAAGTGGGAGAAGTTAAAGGGAATAGGAGACTAGGGAGCCTAGGGAGACTAAGGAGAAGTTAACGAGGCTAGGGAGATGTTAAAGAGACTAGAAGACTAGACTAGAGAGACTAGGGAGAAGTTAAAGAGACTAGGGAGATGTTAAAGAGACTAGAAGACTAGACTAGAGAGACTAGGGAGAAGTTAAAGAGACTAGGAGACTAGGGAGACTAGGGAGAAGTTAAAGAGAATAGGAGACTAGGGAGTCTAGGGAGACTAAGGAGACGTTAAAGAGACTAGGAGACTAGGGAGACTAGGTTAAAGTTAGTTAAAGAAGTTAAAGAGACTATAATGTTTAGACTAGGATTCCCTTTTTGACAAGAAAGAACAACTGTTATTGTTATAACAACTGTAACAACTGAATAACAATGCTGGCATAAAAATTGTGCTAATCAAGAGTTATTGATAGTTTTTCAAGCGACTGCAATAAAGACACATGCTGAGCAGAGCATTTGGGACATGGAGCAATAGCTCTGTCCCTAGCTTAGCCACTTTTTAGAGACACGGTTTTGAACTCACACTGAACAAATAAGTCATGTGACCTCCTACTCCCCATTGCTGTGTCATCAGCACCTCTAGTTTATAGTTTTTCTACATATATAAATATATGACCTGACAGACAGGAATCTCAGGATGTACAGTATAGAAAGATGTACAGTGGTGGTATATTGGTTCATTAGACAATACTTAGAGAGTAAACTGTCATATTGACAACAAGACAAAACAGTTTGACTAGCTACAATCAGTGCAATCAACTGCCACACACAATGTGTAACTTTATAGTTTTTAAATATAAAATAGTGCTGCCTTGTGTATTTTCATGTTCATTACAAAATATTTATCGTAAACGTGCTAATTACCAACTATTTCGTTCGAAAATTCTAAAACAACAATGTTTTTTAATACTTCAAAATAGCATTTGCTAAATGAACCTTACATTTTTCAGTAGCCATAGGTGTGTATATTTGAACAAAATCTAGTTTGGTTCTTACCGTAGCTTTTACTGCCTGAAATATCCGATTTTGTTTACCACACTCGGAGTTTAGTGCTGGGCTGGTGGGTGCTTATTCCCAACCTTTCTCACGGCACATCAATGGTTAGCCCGAGAATTCTCATCAGCAATTCAAAATTCCACTGGAGCTCCAAGCAGATTTGTGCAGCCTTACAACACTGTTTACAGCTCTTCGAGTCACGATAAAATGTAATTGTTGGTACATGCTAATTTAGATAAACTTATGGTGTGGGTGCTTGCGTTTCTTTAGGAATCCGCCGTCTAGTATAGAAATGAATATTAAGTGACACATACACGTAAGAGGTTGGACATACGTGACGGTTGGTAATATGTGACGTTCCGATACAGAGTAAACTGTCAAATTGACAAACAGATAAAACATAATTACATAAACAATGGCATCATGACGTCATTTTGATTGCATTGACCATTTCAATGGCATAAATATTTGCTTTTGAGGCATAAACTAAGCATTTTGAGCAAGATACGCACTTTTGCAGGTTATCCACAATGCGGTGGAGTTTGCACTAATTGTTTTTAGAAATGCACTAACTGTTGTGCAAATGTTCATTATGATTCGAAAAATGTAGGCCTACCAAAGCGACTGAGAAAACCTGTAGTCTGCTGCTGCTTCATCTCAGTTGATGTGTCTTCAAAAGTTTTTGCATTAGCCTTTTGAGAGAACTTTATGTCTTTATTAGCTTCACACAGATGAAGTTTAAGGAAAGATCAGAACGGTTTTATCCGAGAAATACATAAATATTATCCCCTCTACACAATTAGCAAGCGTGTATGCTATTCATTTCCTACAATTTATTCAATGTGTGAATTACTGTAAATGTTAAAATTACGTTATGTACAAACACGGACAACTGTTCTGCTGTTCCTGCCTTACCTAAAGTAGGTGAAGTGTCTGTTGTCCCATTGTCATAAAGCATGCAAGTTGAAAATAGCCAATATCTCCACTGCGGGCTATAGGCTTAAGCTATTCTTTATCATGCAGCTGCATTGCAAATATTAGGGTGCACAGCCAGAGATGGCTGTTCCTTTCTCTTTAGGTGCATTCGAACACAACACTTCTAAGAGGGAAGGAAAGTACTAGCAGAGTCTGCTGGAAGAGCATTAGGTTCTGTGTTGAGTAAAATGAAACTATGTACAGATCTTGGTTTTTCTACATTTACACAACTGTATAAATCTTTGGTTGACTCAGTTTTGTTTTATGCTGCAGGAGTTTGGGGCTTTTAAGAGGTTTTTGACTGTAACTGTTTTGTTGGTGTGCATAAATATGCAGCAAATGTAGCTGTTAATGGGGATGCAGGATGGGATCCATGTATTGTAAAACAAAGGTGTGAAATGGTGCGATTGTGGAACCGCCTTGTCAGTCTGCCAGAGGAAAGGCTAACTAGGAAAATTTTAAATTGGGATAGAGCAAAGCATCACCCCTGGTCTGGAGAGGTTTCAATAATACTTTCTGCGTCTGACTTGCATATAATGTAACAAAATAATTTGCAATGTAATATAAATGTTGTCAGACAAAGATTGTTAAGTAAATATGAAGATCAATGGAAACATGACATATGGAAAAAGCCAAAACTTAGAAATTATGTTCAGTTTAAGAATGATTATGTTACAGAACCTTATATTTTCCTTAATCTAAAGAGAAGACAGAGGTCCCTCTGTGCTCAATTGAGTACCTTACCTCTGGCAGTGGAAGTGGGTCGATTTAAAGGTACACCGGAACACTTACGTTGGTGTGAATTATTGTGAATTCTGTGATCTGTGGAAGATGAATTTCATTTAGTTTTTTATTGTCCTTTATACTGCGACTTAAGGAACTCTCTTTTTGAATCAATTCAGTTAAAAAAATCCTGATATATTTTGGAAATATGAAGGGGAGATTTTGTGCTGGCTGTTTGAAAATGATGTTTTTGCTTTGGCAAAATTTATACAAAAGACCTGGTATCTGCGGCAAAGTATTCTGTATCCCAGATGACAAGCCATCTCTATTTGTATGTGTACTTATTTTTAGTGGTTTAGTTATGTTATGTTGGGTTCTGTGTTACGTCAAGTGGTATCTGGAGATAACTGTGAAATTATTACAGCAGTGTCTAATACGCCCATGAGGGCTGTGCACCATGGTGTTTGACACTTAAATAAACAAATCAATCAATCAATCAATCTAAGAAGTTCTAACTACTAACTGGAGAGGCTACCCCTAGAACTACATAGGTCTACTAACTACTACCTGGAGAGGCTACCCCTAGAACTACACAGTTCTACTAACTACTAACTGGAGAGGCTACCCCTAGAACTACACAGTTCTAACTAACTGGAAAGGCTAACCCTAGAACTACACAATTCTACTAACTACTAACTGGAGAGGCTACCCCTAGAACTACAAAGTTCCTAGGGCTTTTTCCTGTTTGCATTTGCACACAGTAGGAACTCTGAGATTACTTAACACACATTAGTATCCCAATTATTACATGAACATAATTAATGCTATTGATTGCTATTTAGTTACTAGCTACTAAAGTTTATTGACAAACTAGAAGCTCATGGTATCAGGAAGTATTAAAAAAGAATTAGCATTGTTTTCTTCCTTATTCTTCTCATCTGTCCAGCAGACATTTGTCGCGTGACCGTAGTCAGTCTCTGCAGACTTCTTGTGCAGTTTTTATGTTCAGCAAATATATATATATAACAGGTAAACTAGTAACAGCTAAAGTGCAAATGCTAGACAGATGGTTTGGGTGGGTGGCATCCTTGACAATGGATTTGGCTTTGTTTGTACAGTGTTTATGATATGGGTTGTGGATGGAGGGAAGTTGGGAGCCAATTGTCCTTTGGGCAGATTTCACTAGTCTTTGTAGTGCCTTGCGATCAGCAGCGTTGCAGTTGCCGTACCATACAGAGATGCAGTTAGTGAGTATGCTCTCAGTGATCAATATGTTATGGGATTTTTGATATTTTTCTATTTAATGTATCTATATTTTAATGAAATGTACTGTTCAATTGTAAGATAACCGGTAGGCTATCTCAGGCGACCCCATTTTAATTTCAAGCGACCCCACATAGGTTCCTGACCCTAAAGTTGGGAAACGATACTCTAGTTCCATGCTGTCCGAATGCAAACTGCAAAAAGTCTCTACAGTGCGAAAGAGGCATTTGTCTCGTTCTCTCTTTTGTGATCTGTTTCTTTCCATATCATTCTGTCTGGCTTCCCCATTTAGTCTCCGTCTGTCTCTTCCTCTCTCTCTCTCTCTCTCTCTCACAGTCTCTCTGTTGCTTTGTCATACATCCCATCTGCTCATCTCCCCTCCTCTCTCATACATTCTGTCTGTTTATATATTTCTTTTCTGCACTCTTTCTATCCCTCCATATCACTCTTTCTTTCATGCATATTCTGTGTTTATCTCTCCATTTTTCTTGATCTCTCTCACACTCACTCTCCATGACTGTTTTTTTATCTTTCTTTCTTTCTCTTGATCTTTCCTTCTTACTCACATACACACATGGGCTTTGTTTATCTCTCCTGGTTTCACTCTCCCTCCTTCCCTCCGTCCTTTCTGTCTCTCTCTCTCTATCTCCAACTGGTTCAATCAGTAATAAATGATAGAAGTCATGTGTTGCCGGGGGCAACACTGCCCTGAGACTCAAAGAAATCAGGGCGTTCAGATCAAACAGATTAAACTGCGGGAATCTACACATAACAGAGAGAGACAGGGGAATTGATGACCAGTCAGAGAGAGAAAGAGAGAATATTTGTGTATGTGTTTGTGTGTTTGTGTGTGTGTGTGTGTGTGTGTGATTATTTCTTAATCATTGACATACTCCTCGATCATCCCTCAGTGGGTTTCCCGCTCATGTGAATGGGTGTGGCTCATGTTGTTTCTCCACCAATCATCCACTCCTTCCACACTAGTGCTTCATGATTGGTCATTGCTCCATAATGTTCTCTAGCATGGTAACAACTCATCCACCCCATCTATGTCCAGACCTGTCCAAACTCTTCAGACTCTGTACGAGTGTGTGTGTGTGTGTGTGTGTGTGTGTGT